>NW_020955243.1:494117-496808 GCF_003031625.1 Empidonax traillii | reverse complement strand
AGGACTCCATGCTCTGGGTGTTCATATCCTCCAGTTTCTTTTTCCTCAAAGAATTTTAGGAATAACAAAATATTTTATGATCCCGCTCTAAGGTCACTACACAGCCCACCTTTCTTGTAAATCATATGGTGATGTTTTGGTCTTGTTCTTCCTTTATTTAAGTCCACAAGGTGCCCTCAGGTATGAGCTAACTGATACTGCACATCTGTTTGCTCCAGAGAGGAGAAGCCACTCGCACTGTGAGTCCCTCTTTCTCTAACTGGAGTCTCTGACTTGCAGAAGTTGGACTTGATGATCTTAAACTGTTTTTTCCAACCTTAACAATTCTAAGTGAACCCAGTAAGGCTGTCTAAGACACACACCTGCTCTCTGAAGTATTTACTGCAGGACACATTCTCTTGATTACTAAAAAACTGGACACTTGACAGTAATGTTCTCACAAACATCCTTTGTGTTGCAAATATCAGCAGACCTGACAGCAGAGTGGAAAATTTCTGACGGAGAGAGGTTTTGGACAAACAACCCCTGTTTGATGAGTTTCCATCACCTCACCAAAGGCAGAATTCCAGCTGCTGGGCCCCAGGGAAGCTCTGTAGTGCAGGTTGGCTCAGGGCAATCCCCCAGTAACTGCAAGGTGGGCCAGATTCCTCTCAGACCAGAACTTTCAACTTCAAACCCAGAGCTGGTTGAAGAGATTGAATCCTACTGATACTTCAGAAATAGAGTGCAAATTCCTACTTTTTTCAAAACCAGCCAAACACATGCCTTTCAGGCAAAAGCAACATTACCAGGACCATTTTTGCTGAGATGGAGGTGTACTGAGAAAAAAGTAGATGTTCTTTTTCCAGAACTGCCTATTCCTCACAGATTAAAACCACTGGGTGACATTTTTAATCAGTATTTCTATATAGCATTGCAAAAATGAGAACATTAGCAAGCTCATTTAAATTTGCAAACGAAACCCATTTGAACAGTACTTGAGCACTAGCAAGTGGCAAAGATACATGAAATTAAAAGACTGTGAAGAACAAAAAGCTCTTGGGCACTGCACCACCCTCCCTACGCTCCCGCTTCTCGCATCACATTAGAGAACACCAAGACATCGTTCTTTCTATCCCACTCCTATCAAAACTCAAATTAAAATCTCTCCTGTGCAGAGCAAGTACTCTTGATGCAAAATTAAAGAGAAGTTTGCCTTTGGAATTGCAAAGTCTCACATTTGGAGGATGCTCCATCCTGCAGCTGCCTGATCTACAGGTGGGGCATTGCCCACACAAAAAGTCACATCTTATTTCCAAATAAGCTGGTTAAGTTAAAAAGAAAAAACACTCAGAGCTCCCCATTGTTCCTAAAGCTCTGTGAAATTAAAACTGCATTTTATTCCAGTTGAAGAACACAAGATGGGAGCAAGGCTGGTTGCGTGACAGTTCAAATTCATCTCACTTTAGATGGTTGTGAACTTCAACACCTGTACTCTCTAGAAACGTTGCATTCTTATCCTTTAAAGAAAGGGAAAAGAAACACAGCAGGACAGATGTAGGAAATCTGCTACATGAGGTTTAATTGCAACCATTTGTAACCAGCATTTCACCCAGATACAGATCTCATTTTTGAGAAGATATTCCTAATTAAGAAGAGGACTTGGTTATCACCAAACAAGCAACTTGCAGAAAGGGGTTATCAACACTATCACATAACAAAAGTAACCCTGGGTATTGATCCAGAATTAGATGGCCATCACACACTGAAAGATCCCAGGACCAATTAGGGCACAGGGAGGAGGGATGCAAGACACCAGGACCACAGCTCTTGCATCTGAATGAAGACTCAGCACAACCCTAATCGACTTTTGCCTGGGGAGGTGACAGGGTCTGAAATGGGCTATTTACAGCCTCCCATAGCACAGGATGAGAGACCCACTGTGCTCTGCAGGTGTGTTGTCATGGCCCTTCGAGGCTGGGAATCCTGCTGCCTCCCTAACCCAAACAATTTACCTGGAACTGCACAGAGTCAAAAACAGAAGGGAGAATTAAACACAAGTCCCGTACATTAAAGGTTAACTTGCTGTGCTACCAGGTCACTATTCCACTCCAGAGTTGTCATTCCAGGCTAATAAGGCCCTGCACAACTGTAGCAGCCTTGCCCAAGTTTTAAGGAAGCCTAAGTGTGCAAAAATTCATATTTTGTATTCATTGTGTCTGTCAATCACAAAAGCAAAGCTTTAAGAAAAGAAGGATCCTGAACGACCTGTGCATTTGCAGTAACTATGCAAGCATATGGGGCACAGTGCAGCAAGCTGTTAAAAATCTGAGTACCTCTGGGAATTTAAACCAAAAAAAAGTTCAAGTAATACCAACACATCCCCACGGCACTGATAGGGATAAGGCCCTCAAGGACAGCATCAAGGAGCTCTAACACTGCTTTGTGTTTCGGAAGAGGATCAGGGATCCTGCACCGGGCCCTGTTTCACAGCACACACACCCAGAACTCCACTTGCACTTTCAGTCCACCCATCAACTAAAATTATATTTTCCTTATCTTCAATAATTTTCTTTCCACAATCTCAGGGTGACATACAGACATTGACGGGAGCTTGGCAATAAATCTAAGAGGCAGGTAAATATTAGCATATTATTTGCAAACATTAAGGTTGAAGTACTGAGGAGTCTCTGGTCAGAAAATCAAGCCCTT
>NW_020955243.1:448866-493860 GCF_003031625.1 Empidonax traillii | reverse complement strand
CTTTCAGTCCACCCATCAACTAAAATTATATTTTCCTTATCTTCAATAATTTTCTTTCCACAATCTCAGGGTGACATACAGACATTGACGGGAGCTTGGCAATAAATCTAAGAGGCAGGTAAATATTAGCATATTATTTGCAAACATTAAGGTTGAAGTACTGAGGAGTCTCTGGTCAGAAAATCAAGCCCTTCTGTCCTTCAGCCCCTCACTTTTATAGATCAAAGAGTTACAGTGCAAATAGATGGTGCCAGAAACCTGGCTCTGAAGCTCAGCTAAATGCTCCTGGAAACTTCAAATGAAAAGCTCACCAGTCTGACGTTGTTTCTGTTAAGCAATGCATGCTGTGGTGCTGCCTCACGGGTGAGACAAATTGCTGCTCTAAGTCTATTAAAAAGGGAAAAAAAAAGGCCACCATATGGTGCTGACTGCAGTAGCTCTTAGCAGGTGAAACCCATCCAGAGCAGTAGCTACCATACTTAATTATTGTGACAAATTCAGTCATTCCAGGTGGGAATTTTTCTATTTTTTTTTTTTAATTATTTTTCACATTTTTATTGTGCAACCACCACCCAGAAAATAACACTGGGGAGAAGAGGCAAGAGGAGGAGAGAGAAGCCACACATCCCACGCAGATGTTTGTGTCACCCAGAAATGGGATGGAGTTCAAGCAGGGGATTTGTGAAACTTAAGTCATCACAGGTGTTGGCACACAAAGAAGGATGTTAAGTAGCGGGGGATTCTCACACAACTCCCTTGACTTCCCTTACAATCCACCTGGAACATTTAATGAAGTAACAGCAGCACTAACACCCCACCCCACCAATGGATGCTGATGGAGATGGTGAAGCCACACAGAGCCTGCCAGAGCACCCAAGACCCTTCTTATACCCAGTGAGGGAAACTTAAAAAAACATTTACAGAAGTATTTACAAGAAGATAGTCTCAGGTTTAGTATATCCCAAATGATGCAAGATGCACAGGCACAGCATCCATGCTTTGATGTGACAGGGTGCCAAAAAATTACTCGAATGGTTGCAGTGTGGTTGTTGTCTGATCTCAAGGTCTGTGAGGCACAAAGGAACAGTGGAGAGAGAGTGAACCCAGAGAGCACATTAAATACAAACAAGCCTACAGACCAAGTGGCACAGAGTCAATTAGCCCCATGCACAGACGAGGCACATTTCCAAGTTCTTTGCTAGTTAGTGTAAAGTTTCACAGGTTACTACCGAGATCCTCCAGAGCCACACCTGCTCTTCTCCTACACTTTCACTGGAGTTCAACATCCCACTGTCCATGTGTCAGGCATTTACAAGAATCAGATTAAGTTATTCCAACAACCTGACTTTTTCTTTTTATAACCTGTGTCATTAGGAGTCAATGACATCATTTTATTCATCAACAGGAGAAGTCCACGAGAAGTTTCCCCAGTTCCCCATGCCCTGGATCATTCCTGTCTCTGCAGTAGACCCACAAAACATTAACCTGATTCAAGCACCAAGAAATGCCCCTCTCCAATTCAAATAACCAAAAAGTCCCTGTGAAAGTCCCATAGATTTGATTCCCTGTTTTTTCCCCCAGGATAAACACTCAGATGAACTCAGCTGATTCTATTCCTCACTAGCTGAGCTCCTGAGGTTGCCACAGCCCAACAGATCCGTTGCCTTGATCCTTTCACACCTATAAGTTGTACATTAAATTTTTAACATCAATTCAAACTCTAACATCTTGCAGATACAAACACGCCCCCATATATACACACACATTTGAAGCAGTGATTAAGTAATTTCCTTTTCCTTCTAAAAGCCCTAATTTAAAATAAAACTTTCACTAGCTGAAACAGCTAAGAACTTGCCCACGTCCAAAACCAGAGCTTGCATAATTTTATTTCATTATTTTAAAAATTCTTTAATTACCAGGGATTGGGTTTTTTTCCTTCCCTTTATAAGACCCTACTTAAAATCTTAAGGGAAAAAGCCTTTTTGTGGTCCTTCCACATTCCCACTAATTTGTTCAAAAAGCCTACAGTAATTTCCCTGATAGCTTACAAAATGAATCCCATAAAAGAGCCTCTCCCACTGGAAATATTTTATCTGTAGGTGAGTCGAAGGATCAACTTGTTATGGGGCTTCTGTGGAGAAGAAAAACCAAACCAAAACATTAAAACACCCCAGCAAAAAAGTGTTTGTCATTTTAAATCCATAAATATACATTTTAAAGGGTGACTACCCTGAGCTGCAGGAGCTTTTCTGTGAGTTAGAAATACACCAAAGCCAGCATTTGATGCAGCCACAGCAGCTATTGCTCATCTCAGAACAGCAAGTCTGACCAGAGGAAGGTTCAAAAAGTAATAAAATACAACCTTGCCAAAAATACCAGCCATGAACCGTGCACAGAACTGATCTCAGCTGGCAGGAAGGCATCTCCAGGGGAGCCCAGGGCTTGCTGGAAAGGTCAGCACATCCCAGCCCAGCCTCAGTGTGGGGACAGATACACAGAGGAGCTCAGTGTATGTTTACAGCAGTGGTTCCTGCAAGCTTGGAGCACACAAAGCACAACTCAGGGGGCTCAGCAGCCAAACAGGTGTGGGCACAAGCCCTGGCTAAAATGATAGGGAAGAACGAACAGGGGTCTGTTGACCAAAACTGGGAAAATTGGTGACTGAAAATTGCTGAGGAAACATCATAGGAAAACAAACAACAACAGGTTTCACAGATACACCTACCCAGGGTTTGATGTCCCTGCCCAGACTTGGTCCAGCAGGTTCATTTACCTCGAGGGTCCCTGAATCATTTTTTCCTGGCACTGCTGCCATCACTCAGACTCCCAGGACAGAAAGGGAATCTTCTTCATACAGGATCCTTCCCACCTCTTTTATATTTACTCTTTTTTTCACTTATTACCAGACTTTAATCCAATATACAAATTCACACTAGAAAAACATTACAAGATCCAGAAAATGGTTGTTGTAGCCAATGCACCAGCTGAAAGCTGCCTCAGGAACTGAACAGGCTCCTCAGCTGAGATCACTGCTGGTCACTGCCTGTGTCCCTTCAAACACAGTTTGCTTCCATTGGTTTATCCAAGGAAATTACTTATTGCTCTAAATAGAAATAAGTAGACTTATTACTTCAAAGAGTAAGACTCTTCTGGCTACTGCCTGAAAACACAGGCACTGGTAAGTCTTGGTTAAGTTCGTTCTGCTGGCCACACTAATTCTATTGTAAAATAACTCAGATTATGAGCATTTCTAGTGTATCTCAACAAATAAAATCCCAATATTCAGCAAACATTTCTGGCTATGCTCGCTATGGTAACCAAATGGTCTGAAGGAAATTTGAATTCCCAAACCAATCTAGCCATTTAATGTATTATGGACACAACTTTTAAACCATTAATTCCATGGAACACAAACTGAGGTTCAAAAAGAACCGCTCAGTGCAGGTGCACAGGCTGATAAATTATTGTGAACTTGGGAAAGGCAACTGAAGCTCTGTGAAAAATCAGTGTCATCACCTGGTCACAGGCACCCAGAGGGGACTGAGTAACAGAATCAACGTGTCATCTCCACACCTCTGCAGTCTGATGATGTGTGACGTGCTTTGCTCCTCAGAGCTCTCTCACCACAACCTTTCCTGTTACCTTCCCTCAGCACAGAGCATGAGGGGTATAACCAGCACTGGTGTGTGCCCTGTGCTGCCCAAGCTGTGGGATTCCCTTAGGGAGAACACAAAGGCCAAGCCACAAAACAACAGAATAAAACAACTGTGTTAGCTGAGCAAGCAAAACCAATACCAAAAGCAACTGTAGGAAGAGAAAGAATCCTACATACCTGTTTCACAGCCAGCTGATCTTCCTCCCACTTCCAAAGTCACTAAAATCTCTCTTATAAATGAGAACACACCACAGGAGAGCAAGTCACTGCTCCCTACCCAAGGCAACAAAAGAAGGAACAAAACAAGGGTGATTCTTATAACTGCAAACGAACAGGTGCTTTGGATTCCCAATTAGCTCAATTCAGAACACCTGGTTTGTCAGCTCTGGATTCAGAACTAAGCCCCCAACACTCCACACATGTTTTCTTTCCCACTTTATCTGTCATGTAATCCAGAGTGATCTGTAAGACTTTAAAACGCCTTGCTAGCAATGGCAGACCAGCAATTCCACATTAATCCTGAAGCATCACTAGTACCATGACATGTTCAGGAGTCATCTCCAGTCTGGAAACATGGGATCATTTTTCAGTTTTGACAGGACACACAAACTGGCACGTTGTTGATCTATGTTTTATATAGGCTTGGGTACTTTCTGAACAACTTTTGAACAGGTTTCATTCCCCCCACTACAGCTGCAGTTAATCCAGGATCCAACAGCATACTTTTCCACAAACAGGCTAATGCTAATTAGATTCTGCAGCTAATGCTTTAAGGGACAGCTCAACCCTTTGTGTGATGAATTGATGAACAGAGAGATTTCCATGTTAATCCAAGCTTCTTCCAAGAGCTCAATGCCCATAGCAGACTGCCTGATAGACTCTCAATCCATGCAAAGAGAAAGGTGGGATGCTTTACCACTAAGGGAATGAGAAGTCGGAGTGAAGACCATCCCTAGGGATCTGCTGGCTGAGCAGAGGGAAGGGCATGGACACACACACATCTGGCAAATACAAGACTGAGAATTTCATCCCAAATTCAAATATTTAGACAGCTCAAAAACTTATTAACCACCACTCTTGTCTTTACCATGATGGACATAAGCTTATGCTCTTTGACCACAAACAACTCAGCCTCTCCCAATTCTTCTACAGGAAAATGCATTATTAAATCAGATCCGAGCACGGCTCAGAATCTCAGCTCCCTTTGTTCCCTGAGGCTGCAAGGAGGAATTTGGGCAGGGAGTGGGGGGAGAGGGAGGGTGTCATAAGCAAGCTGGCACTACTGATTTCTTGTAAATACCATAAAAATGAACACTTGACCATAATCTATGAATTGGATATAAAGAGAGAAAATAACTCTTACAGCAATGAGCGCTTTTAAGTGCTTCTTGAGCATCAAATTGAAGCAAACATTTATGAATTTTCCATCATGGCGTGAAGCACCGTGTCAGGCAGGATCAACCCCATAAAATTATTTTGTGACAATACATGTAAATGGTTTTAACATTCTCCATCCCTCCAAAGCGATAGCAAAGACTACCCAAGCCATCTGAGAGTTCAGGATTGTAATGGGGCCTTTGAAGAGATTATTTGCAGACTAATCATATATTTTCTCATAGAAGCATTCTACAATTTGAAGTACCACATTCACACAGCGCATTTCGCCTTCCACAATTACCTCTGGAAGAGCCACTGAAAAATTATACACTGCATAGACAAGCATATATCTAAATTATATGCATGTCTAACAGAAATAGATTATTTTCAAGGGGTCCTAAACCCAGCTCTTTCATTTCTTCATGCAACTGCATGCAATAATAATTTATGTATAAGAATCTATGCATTTCAATCAGCTACACACAATTCCTAGGGCTTTCTGTTTGCTCAGGTTTGCATGTTTATATAAAAAATAACAAAAATAAACACATTTTGAAAGGTATTACTTTTGGCTTTTTTTAAATCTGAAAAAGAATATCTTTACTATCCTCATGATGCTGAAACATCCTCAAAAAAGAGATATCTATCAGAACATAGGATTTTAATGACAGTTGCTTGAAAGCAGTCCCTGTGAGATGTCTTCAACACATCTTCATTATGGATCCTATGCAGTGCCTTTCCTACAAAACTCTATTCTCTTTATTCCCTACCTAGGATTCCCAGGAACTCAGGCATCTAGCCTTGGTCTTCTAGATGTTGACTCAAATAGCAACTGATCAAAAGCTTGAGTGTCCCAGTGACATGAACTTCAGTGGATCCCACATTCCCATTGGAGTAGGAAATAGTGAATTAGAGTAATCCACAAAGTATTATGTTGATTAAAAAAATGAAGCGCTACCTAGATCACAGACTACAGCTGCCTTTAATATCTTTTCTAACACAAATTAATTAATCTCATAATCAAAGGCCATGTTCAAAAAGCCAAGGCTTTTCTCCAATGATAAACTTGTATCTGTAAAACCCATGCAACAGCAACACAAGGTTTCCTTTTCTTTTGTGTTTAAACCACGGTGAGGGAAGAAGAGAAGAATTTCTCTCCACTGCCCCAATCACAGAGCATCCCTGATCCTTGGGTCCTTACTGAAGTTACTGACTTTTGGATGCAACAGCAGGAAGTCTCCAAATTGGCTTTCAGTAACTTATTTAAAAAAAAAAAAAAAATCAAAACCAAAAAAACCCACCAAACTCACAGGACCTTTTAAATTTTCTTAGTGTGAGGAGCAGTGCATTAGATCAGATATGGGATATTAAGTAGCCTTTAAGTCTGACAGCAAAGAGCAGCTCTAATGGGAGTCCCAAATTGTGCTGCCAGGACTCCTGTGTACTTACAAAACTGCAACATCAAGATGCCAGAACAGTGCCATGACCTGTATTTCCTGCAAATCAATTTTTTTTTCTTTGTAGGGTGGACGGAAAGAATTCAATGGCTTTTTAAATTCCTTTTCTTTCTGCTGGAACTATGCCTTTTCATACACATTCTTCCTAAGCCCAATTTTTCAGTGCCCCACAGCATTTAAAGAAGGAATTATCTACAGGCTATTTATGCAGTTACAAACAAAAAATACTGCAAAATCGTGTCTAGGCTGCAATAACGGGACGGGAACAGAATCCTCTGTATCTCATTTCCCTACTGTTAAAAGAAACTAAACCCCTTAGAGGGGAATCCTAAAAGAAGAGCAATGTTACAGAGGAATACAGGTCACACATTCCAAGGAATTCCTCTGGATTCATTATTGATGGAGTAGAGCCAAGCTGATCCTGGCAGCTCATGCAAGTTCAGACCTTGGCATTCCACCTCCAAATTACAAGTTTCCCCACACTCTACACCTTTCAGTCCTGCAGTTTTATAAACAATATAAGCAGGGGAAACCCTAAGCTTAGGCCACAGTGACAGCCTTACCTGAGATTCTATTAACACAGCACCCAAAATATCCACTGCTCGGACAAGGCAGAACCATCACTAAGAACTGAAAAGGCTGGGAGACTTCTTCCCTTCCTCGAGGCTCTCACTTGGGTTTTGCACACAGGAAGACACCTAAATTTCCAACATTCATATTTATCAAAGTGAGACGTTTATTCTTTTGGTTATTCACACCCTCTGAGGGAAATTGTATCCTTTAAGGAGAACATTAAAATCAAAACAACATTTTTAAAAGAAAGTAGCATCTCTGTCTTATTTCTTTTACTCCACTAGCTTTGTGATATCCCTGAAAATTCCAATTTTGCCTCCAAAGGAGGAACTTGGCTCATTTGTTATACACATCCTGCTCAGAGTGGTCAACAAAACACCTGAAAGGATTCATGATAATCTTGTTTCCACGGCCTCACCCCCCTTACTGTTATCCCTGCCAAATGCAAACCCTCTCCCTCCGGCAGGGAAATTTGGAAACAGAACACCTGATGCAGCTTTTATTCCAAAATTGTCACACGTGTGTTGAGTGTCAGGAGGAGCCATGTTGTGCCACAGCACCCACTTGTCTCGGGAAAATTGAAATCATTCGGTGTCTAACACTTTGAATGATTTCCCAACTTCTCACTTGCCCCATCTGCTCCTCTCAGCTCAGTTTGATTTGTTTTAGCCTTTGTGTCTGCAGTGGCACCAACAAAACTGCAGCATCACTGCAAGCTCCTCTGCTATGGAGCGCTGCCAAGGCAGGCAGATTCAGCCTCCTCCAAGAGAAAAACACCAAAAAAACAGGATCACTGTCTAGTTCTGCTGTCACTCCCATCCTCCAACACAGCCATCCAACTTCAACACTGCACTCTAAAATAATATGTCACCTATATGATAACCAACTATACAATTATGAATCAGATGATCACGGAATACAACAAAGCACATGAATGCCACATCTCAGCCCCAGTTTTACTCTGTTAGCTATCCCAGTTAGCTTAGGAATTAAGTCAGAATTACTTGAGTTTAGGTAGCATTTTGCTCCTTTGTTGTTTACATGGTCTTTAAAGGACGTTTCAGGTAAAAATACCAGCTACTTTCCAATGTTTAAGACACTGGGATTCTGAAACCAAACCAAGAACTTTTAGTTAGGTGGGAAAATTGATAAAAACAATAGGTAAGCTATGCCCATGAAAGGGGTTTTTTGGTAAAGACAGGGCACAAGGTAGGCAGTCACAGTGCTGTCCCTGAAATGCAAAAGAGTCGAGATGTACCCACCCAGGGTTTTAAAAAGAGCCTTAAATACAATGGAAGAAATATATTAGAAATAAACACATGGGGAAAAAGGCACAATCTGCCCATACAGATCTCCACTGAAAAAGACTCCGCTCTGACTGAGCAGAACCTTAACAAAAGAAATGAAAAAATCACACACACGCACACACACACTTGCTCATCTCCCCACAGGCCTAAAGTCAGTGATCACCAAATCAGTGAGGGCCCACAAAGATGTCCATGTACCTGTGAGAAGGGAATCAGCTCAAGGCTCTCCCTTCTGAGCCACTAAGGACCGAATATACAATATTGCACAGAGAAAAACAACTGATGGGGAACAGCTCACAGCCCTGACCCATCTTCCATGTTACCAAGAGCATCATGCTGAAAAGATGTCAGAACCCACAGTGGTCTCAAGTTGCTTTTGGTTTATTCTAGAGGAGGTCTTAAGCCCAGTGAAAAAAATGTAAACCTCTCCAAATCCCTGGCATTCACTTCTTCAGGTGCAAAGAACCAACAACACAAGTGACTCAACACGTGGTTTGGTCTGGTAGGAGATGTTCAGGATGGACCAGGTGAACATGACCTTCTGCTTTACTTCAGTAAAGCACAGAGTGATATCCCAACACTTGCCACTCCTGGCACCAGCTCCACCCTGGTGAATCACTTATCTGGAATTCCTCACATTACCCTCAGTAGTGTATTTTTTCCCCAGTGCTCATTCCCTCCTTCTGGTGAAGCCGATGAAATTCAGCTTTACAGTTCAAGAGACTTATGGCTACAACATCTTCCAAGAGAAGTCCCTGAACACAGTGCTACTGCAGCATCCTGAGCAGCCAGTCACGAAGTTGGGCTGGCCCTGAATTCAGGGAATGTTGTTCAGCAGCCATTGGGGAGTAAATGAGGCAGAAAGTGAGTTATCCAGGCAACTGCAGAGCTGGGAGCCCAATCAGGTGTGGGAGCTGCAGGGGAAGCAAAGGTGAACAGAACCACAGAGCCAGCACATGACATTTGCAAGGTAAAATATGATGTTTGCAACTAATAGGTAGAGGTAGGAAGAGAAATCTTGCTGGCAGAAGAGGCAAGTGCTGCATAAACTGCTCCTGGGAGAGTCTGGCACACCAGTGAGTGTGTCCATACTGCTTCTTCAGTAAAGGGGCCAAATAAATCAGGATACACATCACATTGACTGGCTTCAGTGGACATGGCATTTTCCTTCAAAAAGCACAACTGCTCCCATCTCTGTTCCAATCTGTTCACACCTGCTGACAGGTAAAAAACGTTATTCCATTCCCTAGTTTGCACTTTTGGGCTCTGTGATTTCCTTGCCAATGTGAAATTCTCAGCAGCCATGACATACAAAAAGCTCCAATAAGGAAATCTTAGTTGGTTACTGGTTTGTTCCACAACACATTGAAAGGAAAGCTGCCAGCCAAATGTCTCCAGCCAACTGCAAAATACATTATTAATGAAATTAGAGCAAGGAACCTTTTTGTGAGGCTCTTTTATTAAATTATTCCAAGTGGTTCCATTGCACAATTACAGCATCTGAACTTTGCTTTTTCAGTGGTGCCATGTGTAATCTCCATTGTGTATTTGCACTTGAAGTGATAATCTGAAGGCAACAGAGTCTCTAATAAGCAGAATTACTAATAAATTTACTCTGGGTCCTGCCACTAACAAGTACCCCAAGACCCTGCATAAAGTGACACTCTTACTACCAGATTATTATTTTATTTCTTCAAAAAAAGTATACAGAAAGTTACAGAAAAAAACCAAGTGTTTCCACAGAAAAACAACCTTTTTCAAGGACAACCATTTAGAATCAGAAGTAATTCCTTGATCTCCAGAATTAGAAAGAATTGGGCAAACCATAACCCACAGGACCACCAGTGGTGTTCAGCCCAGATCATTGCTCCACATGGGGGAAATGCCTGTTCTCCTGTGGCTAGGGACTAGATAACTTGAGCTCCTAGTAACCTGTAAAGGACAGAGAAAAAAATACAAAAGAAAGAAGAAAAATGCCTGATCAGTCCGTATCACCATCATCAAGGCAGGGTTCCACTGGGGACTGAGCTGCTCAAGGAACTGGTAATGGTGCACTGGCATTCCATGTCTCAGTAACCTGTGTGCAAATCTGGCTCAAGCTGATAATGATCAAACCTAATTACAATCTGACAGCCCTTCAGTGGCTTAGACAGTGCTTAAGATTTTATCACAACTCTCATGATATTTAGCATTCTTCTTAAGCCCTAATTCCTCAAGTCAAGCAATTACCCAAGACTCTCCACTTCCAATAAAAATGGAGTCTACATCCATGAGCTCAGAATAAAGCTTTAACCGTGACCTATATGCAATAAATTGGTTTCTAAAGTTTGGTTTTTTTTAATACATGCATTTAAAATTCTGCTGGGTCCCTTTGCAAGCTTTGTACAGCTGTGGAGCCAGGTACAGACATATCTAACATAAGTACTAGATAAGAACAAGTAGCTCCAGCAGACAGATCATTACACTGTCAAACACCAAGGGTAGAGCACGGATCTCCAAGTGAAATAACAGGCTTAAACCAAAGTCACTGGTTAAAAATACAGCAAAATCATCCACACAACAGATTACTTCAGTTCTCTACACCTTTGCACACTGCGTGCCTTGCTAGAACAAAACATCTTTTCTCCAGCACCACTGCCTATGTCTTAGAAACAACTTTTACCACCTCCCATCCTCAAATAGCTTTAACTCAAGAGAAACTCAGATGACAGCAGGGGAGAGGAGATGCTGGACTACACTGGCTTTTGGCTGAGTTCTTACCTCTGTGTTAGAAAGCCCTTCTGGCTCAGCAAAGGACCAGCTGGCCCCGTGTGCAGTAACCTTGACTCCTTGGCAGTCCCAGAGAGCAGACACATCTTGTGACAACTCACCACAACACATTTCCAGCCTCCAGACATTTGTGAGCCTGGCACGTCTGCACCAGAGGCAGCACCACCCCTTGTCTGGGCCCTCAGTCCCACCACAAAGTTTTCCAGAAGATTGTTCACTCTGTGTTAACTTCTAAGACCCTCAGCATCCCGAGGCACCTGTGTGAAGCTGTTACTGTACCTGCTGCCTGCTTGTTTTGTATGACACCCGTCACTTAATTAAATGGAAAAGACAATTCCTTATTCAGTTCTCCACGTGGTTTCAATCAGTCTTTAGCAGAAGTGCTTTCTTCGCTGAGCTCACTGTCTCCTATTCCACTACCTCTCTTATGCTGGGGTGACAAGGAAGCTTTGTCTAAGGTAGCTCTTTGACACTCAGCAAGCAGACACTCAGCTAAAAATCTCTTATTTTTGTATCTGTAAAACAGTTCTTGCCTTCCTAACTTACTTGCCTAATTCAAACCTAAACCGAGTAGTCCAGAATCTTTACAAGCAGGACACTTACCTAATTAATCCAGTTTTCTTCCAAATTATACTTGGAGGACATGACTATACAAAATTCAAATTATGTAGTTCAGAAGGAAAATTAGATACCCATTACTTCTAAATTGAGAACTCTCTGGCTTTGGATCAGGAAACCTTTAGGTCCACCACATCAAACCAGCACGGGAGAAACTTGATAATGCAATGAGAAAGCTGGTGATGCTTCAACCCCTGACCTGCTGTAACAGCCAAAGGGGTGAATATTCACTGCAACCCTTCTGTTTTCTTTCTACACTTTCTAGACTTGATTCCTCAAATATGCATAATAAAAACTGAAACATGTTACACACTATGAACAGCTGACCTTTACATAAAATTATTCTATTTCAATAATGTGTATAAAATGATGCATTAGTATCCAGCACGGCTGTTAGGCTTTGTGAAGATAGCAGGGATGCTGCAAGGCTTTCCTTTTTTTTCCCAACTGTGTGGATTTCCACAGCTCTAAGCCAAGCCCTAAATTTGCTCTACTCAAGCAGAATTATGATTTGAGAAGGCATGTCCTGATCCCAGGACACATTTTTCCAAACTCTCACATACAATTCACAATTACATGTCCGCTAACCACAGGGCCACTGTTGGAAATTTGTTTGTATGGAAAACCACTATGGAGCACTTGTGATTTAACTGACACCAGCGTGAGCCACAGAGAGCTGCTCTCAACCCTAACTAAGGCTCTGCTCCAACTCTACACAGACCTGCTGTGGACCAAAGCCTTTTCCACATGAGAAATACTGAAATAATATAATTTAAAGCATGAATTTAAGCTCATTTGAAAGGCTGCAAAGCCAAGTGTAAGCATGGTTATTCCAATACCAAAGTTGCAATTCTCAGTTTAGCCTCAGCTTACTGAAGGCGTTTAAACATTAAATCTATATAAACCAGTCCTAATCTGAGAGATGTTTCTGATAAGGGCCTTGCCAGCTTAGCAGTGCAGGGAAAAATAAATCAATTGAAAGTGAGAGTTGTTCAGTGATCATGTACATCTCAGACCTCTATGACTGGAGGGACTTTGGTCTATTGACAGTAATCACACACTTTAACACAAGCCCGACATCATCTCTTCATTCACCAGACAAATAAAATTTCATGTTGGAAAACAGTAATGACAACAGTTAATATTTTCAGTAATAAGTTATCCTCACAAAGAGCACTTGACCTTCGTTGTAATTTCCACACAGTTTGCAGTAAACCACCTGAGTGTGTATAAAATGTAATGAATAAAGAAATATTAAAAACGATTGAATGTTATTAAAGTAGGTCACAATTACAGAAAAAAATGATGTTTGAAACTACCTCACTCCCAATCCTTCTCACACTGGATGAGCTACTCTATAATTTATTTTGCCTAACAACAGCTTCTGTCCATATTCTCTCTCTCTTGATCCCCAAAGACTCTATTAATGCAGCCCACTGTGCCACATGACAGCACAATGCCCTCCTGAGGCACGAAATGTCACAGATCACAGCTTTACACCTGGCCAGCATAATATATTCATCAAATTCTTTCAAGCAGTGGAAGCATTTGTTGTTATTTTGTGGGTCAAGCCACACGGAGGCAGATGGAATGGGCACTTTATTTACATGGGAAGTCCCTAAGCCCATTCACTTTATTTATGAGGGACAAAATCCAGCCTTACACATCTAAGAAGCCTTGGACCAAAACCATTGTTATTTTACAGAGATGAGGAAGAGCGATTTCCTCTGAGGCTTTTGGATGGAAATGATGATTCCTTTTGACCCTCAGCATTATATTCCACATATTCTGAACACCTTAGGAAACTCAGAGTTGGGATTTTGATTCACATCCTAAGAGGAGATGAGCATAATTAAAACCCACCTTTCTGTTGAGGCAGATCTGACAGTAAAGGAATGATGAGACTCTACCCAGCACTCACAGCTGCCCCTGTGACACTCACAAATTCTATACAAACAGCACCATCACACTGTGTAATAGGTTGGAGTGGTCAGTTCTTTACTTTTAACCAGAAATTCAGGACCCATCGATGTAGATATTGGCTTTACCCATCCTCCCATAGACCACACAACAACCCAAACTGTCCACAAACACATGAAAACACAGAAAGAAAGTCCCTGAATACAAAATGCATCACTTTATACATTATGTATATTTTGAGTGATTTTGAAATGACATTTTAAATTAATGACATTGATGTTACCATGAGAGTTTTGGGGGAAATTCCTATATCAACAGCAAAAATCTTTGCTACAAGGAGAGTATTAACCCTGTTATCTTTTAATTATCTGTGTTGCACATGTGTATCAGTGGCATATGTGGGTTAGAAGCACAGTCTACTTATGTTTGAGCTTGCAGGGAACCAAAATCTCAGGACAGGTCTTCCAGTAGGAAAGGAAAAATAAAGTAGCTACTACTATGTCACCCCTTTTGTTAATAAAATTAAAGGGTGAAGTCTGAATGCATATCTAATTTTATCTCCCAGCATCTGCTACTGCTTCATGACCTCTGAGATAGTCTGCAAGCACTTTGATCAACAGATTAAAAGATAACTCAGCAGACACAGAGCAATCCTCCAAGTTCCCACAACCATACTTGACTGAACCACAATAAACACACCATCCCTAAGCCTCTAAAAGAACCTGAAGCCTCTTTTCCTCTGGAGAAGCACACTGCCATCCCATGGCTTTCCTTGCCTGAATACCAAAAGCACTGATATAAAACCACATTTGTAACCAGACAATGACTTTTTACAGTGAAGAAGTGCTTGCTTGTTAGTTTGTTTCAGAAAAGGTTCAAGTTCAGATTGCTACAAGGAAAATTGGGAATAAAGTATTTCATGCGTCAACTCCTTTCTCCAGAAACACCAGTTCCAGGAAGTTTTATCATCTGTTTACTGCTGACAGATGATCCTTCCATCCATTAGTCCTCATAAAACAGGGGAGAAAAATGGCACAGTACTGCTTAGGGAAGGAGGGAAATATGCCCATGGCAGTGGGATTGGAACCAGGTGATCTTTAAGGTCCCTTCCAACCCAAACCATTCTGTGGTTCTATGCCATGGCCAGCCCAAACTGTAGGGGAACTTCTCCATTTGAAGACCATCTAAACTGGAACTGGGCTTTGATGTGCAATGCTCAGTGTCTGGATTTCCTTTTGAGGAAAACCCTGGGACATGTGGAATTGCAAGGCAGGTGTTCCCAGAGAGCCTTGAGCCTGTGGGAGGAAAGCAGATTGACTAAAGCAACTCATCCTGAAGGAAGGCAAAGCATTCACTTCATCCTCATGAGAAATGAAAGCTCAGGCTTTCAAATGAGATGTAAAATACAGCCCTGACCATTCGTCGTCATTAAAAGATCCCATGATAATTCCTGCAAGAGTAAAAATGTTAACTAACACGTCCTGGCCAATATCCAACTTGGATAATTGCATTCTGCTTCCCAAATCCCCCTTGCAGTTTCAATTGGATTAATTTTTCTTCATTTCTCTTCCCCAAACCCCTCCTGCATAATGTTTCCATCCCAGAATGGCTGCTGTATTCCACTCCAGAGGTGCGTGAATTATCAGTGCTGGGCAATCCCAACATACATTTTGGATATATCAGTCAGGCAAAACACTCTCTGAGCCGGAGTAATGCCCTCACCTCTCACTGAGGAGCATTTAACTTTTCAAATGAGAAATCCCTCTGATGTTAGGCAGATTTATTTTTTTTCTCTAAAATATTGCCCTGCAAGGAATGGTACCAAACCAGCCTCCTGCCAATTAGAAACATCCTTTGCTGGGCCTTATCCTCAGCCTAAGGAAACAGCTGCAGTTGCTTTGACTTCAACAGAGCTCTGCTTCATTAAAACAGGAGTAAATATTCATATAGTGTTTCTCCACTAAGTCACTCATGTTTAAATGTTGGAAGAATCAAAGGAGTTGGCTGTTGAATGCATCAATCTGTGGATATAAAAGAGGAATATCGGAATGTATTCTCCTCACTTTCAATTGGCTTGCACAATCTTTGTGCTATTTTAAAGGGAAGTTGGAGGTTCTTTAACTTGGCATACGGATGAAAAATGAAAGTGCTGTGAAATAGGAATCTCCTGTTGTTTGTTAGGTGTGTTCTACTGTAAGTACTCACAATATTGTGGAGGCAAACTGAAAAGTCGTGAACCAGTGCGTTTTTTGAAACAGGAGGAGCACAAGGTGATTTATGTGCATAAAAGCAAAAACTGACAAGCCTTTGATTTTCTTGCAGAACAATCCCAAAACGGTTGTCAAGACTGCTTAGGTTTTTTGCCCTCTGCACTTCCTGTAATAGGACCATTTTATTCAACATGCTGTTTTATAGACACTGTGTATAGGGTCATTTCCACCTGCTATCCAGGTTACTCAAAAGAATACTTCTCATTCCCTCTTCCAAGAGCTCTTAGCAGCAGTTAATATCAGCTTGTTTTCACTTCCAGCCTGCTTTTGCATCTCTGGTAAAGCATAAAATCACAAACGTGCCACTTGCTTCCTTCTTTAGAGTTCTGATAGCAGAAGGACATCCTTTAAGATCCGAGAGAGGAGTTATAGGCCGATAAATGGGGAGCACAGGGAATATACCCATTTTGGTACTTCCTCAGTATCATAACTCTCCTCCTTTGCCCCTCGCAAATAGATGTCACTGTGAAAGCATCCCTATCTGCCAGGCTGGGCTTGCTGCAACATCATGCTTACTTCCCTGCACAAAGTATGGAATGGGGTGATGGAAGACCTTCGACAGCATCCTGCTTCAGCAGCAAACACTCCTAGTGCTTGGGTATGGAAATGAGTGGTAAAATTAAAGGTTGGTACCAGACCGTGAATACCAGGCACAAGCATGACTTTGGCTCATCTGATGAGCACAGATGGGTCTGCGAAGGGATTTTATGTCAGAGTCAGATGGTTAGAGAAGCACAAACCATGTTCCTGATCTGCAGCACACACACAAGTTCAGTAAGGGAAGAGCTGATCTTCAGAAGTGACTGACTCACATTCCCTGCTGCTCATGTACTGCCATTCTGGGTACCAGTCTTGACTGCAGCCCAGCTCCTTTTGCACACAGTACCTGACATCACAAGGGAAATGATTCCCATCCCCCAGCATTTACACCTCTGTTCCCATGGGTTTCGCTCCAGTGGAGAAATGGGCTTGACCAGGAAAACACTGATGTTGCATCTTTACAATAAGTAGTGTTCCAGATAACCTGGCACTTACAGCAAGCACAGGATGGAAAACTTAGTCCTCTCACTGAAATCTAATTTCAAAGCATACAAATGCTTCATCAATGGCTTCAGTTCCATGAATAACCTGAAAAAAAAGACTGGAATAGGACGTCTCCTTCAGTCACTGCTTCCTCCACACTTTAATTTCTTTGTAAGACTACAAAGAGTGGAAATGTTTGCATTTCTGAAAGAGTAACAACAATCAATAAAAAATTAGCATGAGCACAGGAACAGAAGCTTGGGATTAGGGAGATCTAAAAATGGGTGGATTTCCCTACTCTTCTCTCTGCATCTTAAAGAATCCTCCCAAGACCTGGCTGTAAACATTTTAATTCTCTGTCAGCTTTCTGGAGGAAATCATTGCAGAGGCAAAAATCACAGAGCACTGGGTGCCACTCTGCAATAAGTGTCCGTCAGTCAAACAGGCATCAGCCCACAAGTCACCCCGAGCACTTGCAGCCTCCAATCCAGGAAAAGGGTGCTGGAAACGGAGAGCTTGCTTGGAGAGTTGCTTGGAGCACTGCTTGAGTGATCAGGCCAAGACTGTAACCAGCCAGTCAGTGGAGTGATAGCTTAATTTTTTATTTATTATTGAAAACAAACACAATTATTCTCTCTCCCGGTTCTGGTTCAAGCAGTTTATACATTTAATTCAATTTTAAGAGCTATGTGTTTGTTTACTAGAGCAAACAAAAACCAGTATTGAAGAGCTGCAGTTACAGAGAAGTAACCAACCTGCTTGTCTTCTACTCAAAATTAAATTTTTAGCGCCAAATATTGACATTAGGAGGTAAGCAGCTTAGTTCCATGTCTGCTTTTCACACCTCCCAAGTACGCACCAGGATCACTGAAGGAGACGCGCTGACCTACACTGTCAGCACCATATCCCAAAGAAACCACGTAAAAGCTGGTGGGGTTCCTCAGAATAAACCTTAATCTCTCAATTTGCCAACATTATAAGCCTCAGGAATCTTCCTTCCCTTTTATCTCTAGTTTTCCTTGCCTTGATTCCTTGCAGCATCAGAGATGGAGTGAATCATACATGGAAGAGAATGATGGTATCATGTACCACTGCACTCTACTTGGTTAAGAAAGATATTCTAGCTGGAGACCTCCCTGTCGATTAAAGGAAGAAGAAAGGAAGTAAAAATAAAAATAATTAAAAAAAAAAAAAGACAAATTATTGTATTAAAATAAAGCCTTGGGTTTGGAGCTTTGCTTCTTTAGATTTAGATTTATCACCTACGTGAATATCTACAAGCAGTTTAACATCACAATTTTAAAAGCACAATCAATTCAGCCCAGATTCCTTTATTCCAACATAATTACTTCCCAAAGAACTACTGAAGTCTACTGAAAATGTAGCTGCAGCATTAGAGGGTTATTTGCTCCAAGGACCTTTTTAATATGGCTGTATTGTAATACTGCAGTGCAAGAGCCTCTCCAGCCATAAAAAGAAATTTAGCTCAGAAACACAACTTGTGGGCAATGAAAAACACATTTGCTTCAATTTGCCATCATTTAATAATAGCATTATTTAACAAGATCAGTTAAAACGACCAGCCTCACAAGGCACAGCAGTGCACTTCTTCTCACGAGACTCCGAGGGCACCAAAATGAAATTCATTTCTGCAAACCAAACAGTCTAAAGCAACCAGCAGCACTAGAAAGACCATATTTTAAAAGGGAGAAAAACATTTTGTCACTGACCAAGAAAAAAAGAGCCCCTCTCTATATCCACACACACACACATTTTACTTTAAAGCTGCCATACATTTCACTGGTAAGGAAAATAATAGTCTTCCACTAGAAGTAAAAACATATTTGTCATTACACTTTGATTTTCCACTCAAAATCGAGAACACCCTGATTTTGCACACATGGGGAAACAGCTACCAAGATCTGGGTGTATTCTGTAACACATCACTAGTCAAACCCATATATCCTGGCATAATTATTTTCCTACAAGGTTATGCCTAATTGGCCACTAACCTCACTGATTAATCATCTCCACTACAAGAAGGCGTTAAGAAAAAGGCAGAAGGGCAACAAAATATTTATTCGGGCTGCAAATATTAAATCAAGAAGGGACAACTGGTTCAAGTTGCTCCTTCCCGGCTGGCAGAGAGGATGGCGAGAAAACCCCGATCGAGTCACACACACACACACACAAATAAGAAAGGAAGCGGTGTCTCACGTTCATTCGCAGCACGGAGATGCTCAGTACGGCTTTAAGTTGGCTGTGCGCGGCTCTGGAAGTGTTAAATCCTCCCGCACGGCCTCGCACCGCGGTTCCTGCCGCTCGCATCCCCGCCCGCCCGTCCCGGCCGGCAGTGAGGCGGCCCCGCGCTGCCCGGGCATCCCTCCCCGCCTCCTCGCCGGCTCCGCCGCGCCAGCGCCTCCCTCCCGGCGGACAAACTTTGCGCCCAACTCCGCTCGGCTCCGCGGGGCGCTGCCGGGACCCGCTCCGCGCACGGCGGTGGCGGAGGGCGGGCGGCTCCCCCCGCGCATCCCGCGGATCCCGCCGCCTCCTCCTACCTGCAGCCGGCGCCGCTCCCCGCAGCGCCCCGCTCATCCTCATCCTCATCCTCATCCTCATCCTCCTCCTCCTGCTGCTGCTGCTGCTGCTGCTCCCGAGGCGGCGGGGGGGTGCGCGCCCCTCTCCCTGGCTGGCTGCGCCGCGCTGCTGGCGCGGAGCCTACGCGGGCGGAGGCGGCTCCGGGCCCGCGGCGGCAGCGGCGCCGGTCCCCTGCAGCTACCGCATCCCCCCAGTCGCGGGGAGCGGGAGCCCCCCCCGCCCCGCCCGGCCCGCGGGCAGGGGGCGGTGCCCGCCGGGGACCCCCCCTCCGGCAGCCCCGGCTTCCCCCGGGCGGCAGCGCCGGTCCCGGACTCCCTCTGTCTCCCTCCTTCCTCCTCCGCTCGCTCCGTGCTCGGGGACGCAGCTCCCAACCCACTGACCGCCCGCGCTCTCCCCAAACCCCACCGATCCCCGGCAGCACCTCTCTCAAGGCTCCTCGCACCGCTCCCGGCTGCCGGCTCTTCCTTCTGCCCTTCCTTCCTTCGGGAGACGGCTGAAGAAAGTCCTCCCAGAGCAGGGTGGGTGGTAGCAGGGCTGCGCTGGCCATCACACCCGGAAACGTGGCAAAGAGGGCTGCAGCCAAAAGCTGCATGTGGGTCGTGGGACCCCCGAGCCCTCGCCCAGCACGATCCCTCTCTAGCCGTGAGCAGGCAACAGGCAGCAGCTGGGAAGATTCACATGGGGTTGGGCAGCGGAGGTTGGTCACTCAGATCCAGTGTAGACCCCCAAGAGGCGTTCCAGGCCCAGTGGGATGTGGCATCGCCCTTCCTTCCCATGATGACTTCTTTTCCTTGGTATTCTGCCTGGTTGTCCCACAGGAGGTTTCCTTCCTGGCTGCTGTCTCCCTTGTGCAGGAAGGTGTCTGGTCTTGCTGCTTGGAAATGGACTTTGAAGGCAGAAACACTTTTGACTGACAGTTTGTAGCCACAGTAGATCCAACTTCCCTTGCTGCTCACAGGTGGATGTTGAGTATTTCTCTGGGAAACTCTGGCCTGACCCAGCTCTGTCAATAGGGACTGGCCTACTGGGCAGTGCTCAGGAAGGAGAAGCACTGCCTGTGCACAGATGTAATTCTTGCTCTTCTTGTCCGCTCCTTCAATGGGATGTCACCAAACGGCAAAATTAATCCCTGGCGAGGAATAAATTCATGTGTGAGCTCGCAAACCATAGTGGTGAGACAGCGATTAAAGTTTGTCTAATTCTAGGAGATCAAGCTTGTAATAGCTAGAGAATGAGACTTAAGCTGCTTTACATGTTCCTTCGTATGAAAGATCATTAGGGCATCTGTGGTTACTGTACCTCATAGGAGAGGGAGCCTTGCTGGGGGTGTCGATAGTTGTGAAAATTGGTGACTACAGGCATGTGCCATGTGACAGGGTATTAACCCTTTGTCAGTGTGACCTGACACGTTTGACTAAACCACTTTCCCTGGCCCCAATCTCTTACCTGCTCTCCTGTGTCACATATTTATTACAGGAGTAACAGCTCTTCCTGCTTAATGGCCTTCTTCGATGCAAACCTGGGGCTGTTTGGCAATGGCTGCCTCGGACATTTTGTTATCCTTAAATCATGGGTGATAAAAGATGAATAAAGCTGTCAAACACCCTATTGATTATGTGATTGAGATGCACCCTTATTGCACTTCTTATGTTGAGTTCCTTCTATTCTATCTCTTTCCTGGGGTTTTGGTGAGGATGGGAGGAGGAACCAGACCTACAAAACAGCACTGAACGTGCAGTCTGTCAGCCCAATCTGCTTCCACCCACCACTTCTCTGTGAGGAATACAACTCTTGGCAAAAATATAGGTCAAATCTCAAGCCCTGCATCCTTCTGGTGTTAAATTATGGTGTCTCCGATTTCGAGACCCTAGCAGTTTTCTTCCTAGTGTCTTCTTACCCGGTTTTGGAGGGAGGAGTTTGGAAGAAAATCTGCCAGGTTCACATATTGATTGGATAAAGCCACAGTTGTGGGCTTGCGGTTCGGGTACCAAGCAGGATGTGAAAGATGGGGGTTAGTTCCAACTCCAGTACAGATTCCTCCCTGTGTTTAGCAAAAATACTTGCTAAAGACAGGCAGGCTGCTCAGTTGGGTTGAAGAGCTTGCTGCTGGTATGATTAACACCCTGAGCTTTGGGAACACCCTCGACTTGCACAGAAAGGGCATAACGATGTGTGTCTGTACCCAGAGCATCGATGCACAAATGCTTCTCTGCAAACTCCTCCTCACAAAGAGACACGCTGAAAGAGATCTATATGCAAGGGATATTCATTTCCCTTCCTTAAACGCAGATGTCTGAGCAGAAAAGCCACACAAGTGCCTCTGAATAAGAGCGTGCTGGAGCGCTCCCACAGAGCTGTCGGAGCTCCAGTGCCTCGGAGTCAGCTGGGAAGCAGAGTGCCACAAACAGCTGGGCAAGCACAGGAGCAAGCCCCGGGAGAGGGAGCGGGAGCGAAGATGCTGCAGTGCACAACTGCAGTGAGGGACTGATTATACTCGTCTCAGAAGAGGCAGAGTTTGAAATGGAAATGAGGAGGAGATTTCTCTGCCACGCTACCCAGCAGCTACAGCAGACGCTGCTCTGAGACAAGAGGGAAGCAGGGAGCACGCTGAGGGGACTTTTGTTTCACCATTATTCAGCTCATTCCAGACCTCTCATTTAATTGTTACTCAAAAAGTTTCATACAGGAATGAAACATTAACAAAAAAAGTACTTCTACCTTCACATCTTGACACTGATATTGAGGTCTCCCTGCATGTGGAGACCTCAGCTTGTGTACTCAAAGCAGAGTAAATTAGCAGTTCTTTACACAGGTCTCATCATTATGGGTTTGGAAACAAAATATCCCTGCGGTTCAATGGAAAGGGCTCCAGAGCCAGAAATTCCAAAGGCCTCCCATCTGAGCTGCAATCAGTACACTGCCTTATAGAGTCATAGAATCAGAGAATGGTTTGGGTTGGAAGGGACCTAAAGATCATCTCATTCCAAGCCCCTGCCATGGGCAGGGATGCCACTCACTAGATCAGGTTGGTCAAAGCCCCATCAGATGCCTGAGAATGCCTCAGGTCATAGCAACTACTCAGTCCAAAACTCCCATGAGGAAACCAAACCCGCCTTAACTGACTTACTTCAGTTCTCCCCCAAACCTTCAAAACTTCCAAACACAGAAGTTCCATGTGAGAATCAATGCAAACAGCTCACAAACTTTTGTCTCTGCCCAGAAAAGTACTTTGATTTTCTTGTTGTCACCCTTCTTTGCAGCTTGGGGACCTCTTCCTTCTTTTTTATGATTTCAGGAAACTCCTGGCTTTCTCAAGCAGGAGATGCATCTTCTGATGGCACCTAAAAAAAAAAGAAGAAAGTAAAAAGAAACCTCAGGTCTCTGTTTTAGTCATGACAGAGTTACTTAATCAAATGTATGCCAAAGAATACCACAGGTCTCTGTGCAGAGATAAGTGTTCTGAATTTTATACTGCAACACTTTTACTTTAGCAATTCCCATCCCTGGATGTCATGGAGCTTAATACAGGTGTCATTACCCCTGGGAATTTTCTGGCCCCCGTTGCCAGACAGTTGAAGTGGGGCAGCTGCTGTTTGACCTGTGGCACTGTCTGGAAGTAGATTAGGGAGTGTGGCTTGACTTTGCATTTTTCAGATACATACAGACACATCCAGAGATACATATAGTGAGTTAAAAGGGATTTTTGAGATACTTCCCAATAAAGTGCATTACATCACTGGAGAATCCACCACATACCCTAAACTCCCATCTTTGGATTAATATTCAGGGGTAAATATTAATGTGGATCTACATCTACAATATACACACTCACACCCTTCATCCACTGAAAGAATAACTTAGTATTCCTAAGCAGCACTCACCTCCAAAAAATACTACTTTCCAAGGCAAAAGTCAAGTAAAAAATATTAATAGTAACTGCACTGTTTCTTCCTTTAAAATATATTCCTTCATATGATTTCTTGAGTGGAAAAAACCAGAACATCTCTTGTGACTGCATTGTGCCCTTTCTAAAGCACTTGAGAGATCAAACTTCAATAGTTTAAATGAATTTTAAAAATTACCTTAAAAATGAGATTCACATTGCCTAATGTTATGTCTGGACCTATTTATACCAGTAGCAATACTGTAGCCATCGAGAAAAAAAAGTAATTCACATTTTTCCAGTCACAAATACACTGATTTCTAAAACCAGCTCTTTCCAGGCTAGAGTTATATTCTATTCATAAAAATAGAAGGATGGTGGCTTGAGGGGAATTCATGCTTAAAACTGATTTAACAATAAATTAGTGCAAAACACAAATAATGTGTGTGGGACTGTTTTACAGAAATGAAGATGCTAAATTCAGCCAAAGAATTATTTGCTGTGAATTATTCACTTAGTCCTGTCGGTTCCTGAACCTTTATGAAGGTTCTTTGGAAAGCAGGGTGGGGGAATCAAGCATATGCAAAGCAAAACAGCATCAAAAGTCAAAGAAGTCTCCAAGGGAGATGAACTTCAATGGCGCAGTAGGGTAAACAAATGGAATTATTTACAATATAACATTATCACTGCGATGATATTTTATTCATTATTTAGTCCCACACTGAGTCTCCCTTGTAGCCTGTGGTAGACGACCCAGGCATTTTGTTCCATCTATGTCTGTGTGTAAATGATATAGTTTATTTAATACCTGTATACATCACACAAGCTACTGCCTCCTGCCTGTTCAAAACGTATCTGTTTCCCTCCAGCTGCTCACGGGGCTACACAGATCTCTCCTATTTCCTGCAACTGGGCCTTAGTTTCACTGTCTGTTGCTATTTTTGTTGAAGGTGCCCAATACTCAAGCAAAGTTTCAAGAATCTCCTGGTTTCCTTCACAATTTGCATAAGCTTAAGCACCTCTTGGTTTAATCCCCTAATTTGAGGGGGGGACAAGGCGGGGGTGGCTCTGCTCAGTAATGGAAATCAGCCAGCGGCGGATACTCCAGGATTAACGTAATCCAACTGCTACAACTATTCAATTTGGAGACTAAGGATGATAAAACTCATTTTCCCAGTCAATCAATCATTGTGATCGACTTGCAAAGAAATCAGTGAAAGTTAATGAAATCAGCAGAATTATGTCAAATGACACTGCTGAGAAGGCCTAGTGCTAAAAACATCCCACTATTGCTGGGAAGGGAAGTCAACAAATTACAAGAATCCTTATAATTAAGAGCTTATCAAAGTACTTTATCCCATCAAGCACTACCTTACAGATACCAGGTATTACTTTTCTTAACACTTAGGGAAATTAAGAGCAATGAGGATGCTTGAAACATCACAAGGCACTTGGAGCGAGCCGGGAGCGGAAGGTGACACATCACCGTACATCCTCAGTGATTAAGGAGGTTACCCAAGGAAACAGGAGAAAAAGAGTCATTGCTGGCTGAAGCTGATCCCTGGTCTGTTGTCACTGACAGTTCCATCTGTGAGCAAATCCCAACGAAAAGACTTCTGAGCTTCCTTCCTAACTTCTTCTGCATGATCCCACCACCAGCCCATCGAGAACAATTACATGCACCGTCTCCTTTTTTCCCTACTGGATTGTCTCAAATAATAAAGGTGTTTGCAAATATTGCCTCACTAAAAACAAGGACCTTCAGCTGCTGATTGCTGCAAATGAGGATTTTGCACTGGAAGAGTGAGCAAAACCTCAGTAACAAATGCAAACCTACAGGCTGTGAACAGCCCTCTGTCACATTCTGGGGTGTGTCACGCTCAGTTTGACTCAACTTGCCAAACTCACTTGATCCTGGTTCTCTGTGCAGCCTAATTAAAACAGGATTGACTTCATTTACTGTAGGTGATTTCTTAATAGCTGATTCACATTCCCCTAATAACCCATCCCCACCTTCCTCATCCAGGGTGTGCAACTGAGACTTTAACACAGACTCTGACACTGACAAATGCCTCTTTTTGATCACCTGAGGTTGTGGGAATCTATCACACACACATCAAAATCAAACACAACATAAAGGAAGCATTAATTAAACTGTATCAAACGCACACCTGACAAGTCTGTGATTTGAGTATAAAACTGCCTGAAGAATTGTGATTCAATATTTTAGTTCGTAACCCACTTTTTATATCATTGTACAGAACCGAAAAAAACTGGAACACTTTCCCCCCTCCACCTCCTTCATCTATTTTATTTTATCTTTCAACTCGAGCTGGCAAGTCTGTCTCAGCATCGCCCGTGAAGAAAGGTGACATAAATTGCTCGGAGAGTTGAAAGGGAAGAAAACCTTGTAAACAAGTTACCTATTCTCATGCCTTATTCTCTAATTCCAAAGAGAGAAACAGCAGCACATCTTGCAGAGGATGCAGTTTCTTCTCCTTCAGCTCCAAGTCTGTGAATTGCTGCGTGCAATGCCTATGAAGGTTCCCCTAAAATTCTTTATAAAGATTATCCTAGATCAGCAGAACAGTCCAAGGAGCTGGTAGGCACAGTTGGTTGGGGTGACTTACCAAAGGCTTACTATGGATGTTAATCTGGTACAAATGGAAATGCTTTGGACTAGAAATCTTGAGATTAAAAATCCTTTTGAGATTTCTGATACTCCCTGCTCCCAGTTCGGCTAGAAGGTGGAAGTTTAGGGGGTCATTAGATATACAAGGAATAAAAATTAAACAAATCTTTACAGCTGAATACGTGTATCTGTCATAAATCACATAACCACTCCTAAGGCCCATCATGGAGGAGGCAGCTGTGGGCAGGAGCTGAAAGATGTGTGGTACAACAGAGGAAACTGTAGTAGAAGTGTCCCAGAAATGCTCCAGGGCCAGCACTTTGTGGGCACACGGTGCCTCCTCTGTTAATTTGTTAAGTGCTTTCCAGCCTTTCTGCCATCCTTTAATGTCACAAAGGCTCATTAGAATATTGCAAAGGCCAGTTTGGCCTGACATTTGACGCCAGGGGAGGTCAGGACACAACCTCTGAGTCGGAGCCTGTTGGGAGGGCAATGCTAACTTTCCTCTAATACCTTGCAATTCCCTTTTTTCCTTGGCTCTGGGTATATCCTCTTTCTTCCTCTTAATTTCAGGGTAGGCTTTTTTCCTTTTTACACCTCTGTGTACATAAGCCTCCTATGCTTCTCTGACTTCACGCAGAGACAGCAAAATAGTGCCTTTGTTATCAATGAGAATTCATCACTTCCCTTTTTTTTGATAAAAACAGCTACTCTGACTATCTCATATTTCCACTCATATATCACGGGCACCCAAAACTCATCTGAGTCTTGGCACTGTGAAAAGAGGATTTTAAACAAGAATAAGATGCAAAATCTTTCCCAGAAGTGGTAAAAACCTTCCCTGGAAACCTCCAGTGTTTGCTGCAAGCACAGAGCAAGGCTGTTTGCTCACTTCATAATCTTCTGCAGTAGCCACAGTCTGAGGCCTTTGCAATTCTTCAGTTTTATGATGAGTTTACTACCAAGTGATCTTCAATGTGCTGCTCCGTGCCTGGATGTGACAGGGAATAGAATTTCACTCACGGCAAGATTATTATTATTATTATTATTATTATTATTGAGCTGGATACATCTGAAGGAGCACAAATGTCACACCACTGCTCCCATACATCACTTCCCCTTCTTTGCCATCTGCTTCTGGAGTTGTCAGTCAAAGCACTTCCAGCATTTTCCCTTATTGTCTTCAAGTTTGCTTCTGCCAACCCAGTTTAATTTCACATTTGCAGCCTCGTGTTACCCAGCATGCAAATTAGTGAAGTTTGTGTGTGTCATTTATCTTACTCCTCCCTTCCTCCAAAATGTGTGCTTTTGGAAATTTGATGTTCATTACTCTTTTTGACAGATCCTGGTACAGCTTGAAAATGCTCCACAAGACTTATCTGCATTGGCCACACTGATTTATCAGATTAATTTAACTTCTTTGAGGAGGCTTTCACGGACAATCAGCTCTAGTGTGTCCACAAAAGTAATTCTAAATGTAGAAATGTTAATTAAGATCTAAAGTACTGATTTGCTCTATTGTTAAGATAAGGACAGCTCTGAAATTCAGTTCTGTTTGACTTCCAGGAGCCTGAGAAGTTCAGAGGTCCCAGAAGCAGAAGGTCATCCCAAAATCCTCTTTCCAAAACATGTGGCCCGTTCAGAGCTCTGCCCTTGGTCCTCCCCTTCATGATCATAAGGACAAAGCAACATGGCAGGGGCAGCATCAGTAAGATAAGGCTCCTTATTTCTTGGGACAGGTAACAATAGAAATGAAGGCTTCCCAGTAACAGGAAAATGCACAGAAAAGACTAAAACTAAACCAGAAAATACTAGAACTTATGGGGATCATTTCATGACCTACACAAATTGCATTAAAATCCCTACAACACTGTATTTTTCAAAGTTTCCTTCCTGTTCTCAGTTAGTTCATCACTTCCTACGTGATGAACTTCCTATAGGAAGTTTCCTTCCTATTCTCAAGTTCATCACTTGATGAATGACACGTCCCTGATTTCCAGGTCAAAACTGGGATTAAAATGGAGTTCTCTCCTAGGGACATATAGGAGCAGTGTTTGCAAAACTCGATCAAAATACCTCTGTCCTTTCCAGGGTTTTCTAGCCCCCAGTGGGGAGAAAGGGTTTGGATGCTCGTTGCTATGGCAGCTACTAAAACTGCTGCTCACCAGAATTTCTGAATTGCTCTCTATATTCAAACATTCTTTGAAATAAGGTTAAAAATCAAGTTTCAGCACTATTAAAGAGCCAATTACTGACTTCTTTATGTTTTCCAAAATAATAAAAAAAATTTAGAAACAAGTACTTAATGTCCCCTCTGTGTTAATATGAAATCACACGCAGTCTGTAAAGATTCTTCAGAACACAGGTTTGAAGCCGGTCTTATAAATAATTTAAGTTATTTATATAGTTAAATTAGAATGCACTATAGCTCTTTTTCTTGGTAATTTCAGACATGAGCCCCTTTTATAAAAGTGAACCCTAGTTGGAGACAAGCTGCATATCAAACAATACTTACAAAAAGTGGTGTGAAATAGGTTCCTAGGCATTGTGTGTGTTTGTGGGTTGGAAGGAGGTTTCCCAGGTTGTCCCACTGCACATGTTGCACGGTGGCTCCCAGACCAAAATCTTGCACTAAACTCCAGCTCTGCCACTTGCTTGTCCTGATCTTTCCATCCAACCCAAGCAGAGGCTTTCCCATGCCATCTCTGCTGTTTCAGAGTTATTTAAATGCATTTCAGGGACAGCCCCCACAGCCCTGCTGCTCCTATGAGATGGTACCTTGGGCCACACAGGCACAGCTGGCACAGCCACGGGTGACAGTGGCTCTGAATGAGGCTTTGGGTTGGCAGAGACACCTCCCTGGGTTTGCTGAAGCAGCTCTGGAGCAATTCTGTGCCCACATTATGGTATTCATTTCGTTATTATAACTGATAATTGAAAGAGAAACATTAATATTGCCCAGAAGGAGGGACTGTCTGTCCAGGATCCTGCCCACTTTAGCCAAGACCAACCCATGCAGTTTTGAGGTCCACATGGGAAGGGAACAGTCGATGCTCAAATAAGTCCTAAAGACAGTGAGATGAAGACACTAAAGAGCTTTCCCTTACAACTGCCCTGCAGAGGAGAGATAAAGGAGAGGGCATGGAACAAAGGCTGTGGTGTTCAAGGAACAGCTTTGCTTTGCATTACTCTCCGAGGTTTTTGTCTGAATTAATAAGCAATGCCCTGAGGGAAGAGGTTGGAAGAGACTTTGGCAAGATGTTAGTCCTTCCTTAGCTGGGGAGACAAGCCAGCAGCTGTACAGCAGTTATGGAATAATCTGCCCATAGGGAAGCTGCTTCTTAGCTCTCATTAGTTAGAGGTGGGGTTATACCCTCAAGCATGAAGCACAAATCTAGGAACTTTAAAAGCATTAGTACTAAAAATCCACTATTAGCATTGTTTCAGCTCCTTTTAATTGACCATAATGCAAATATATTTAAAATGTTTAAAAGATACTTGAAGAGAATTCCAGTAAACAGTCCTCTCCACTGCTTTCATGTTTAGGATCATTACAATGCCCAAAGAAAATTAACTCACATCTTAAATAATTCATGCATTTATTGGGTCAGATGCTCTTTCAGACCTGATGCTCTGCCAATAGAAATGGCAGAGATACAAGTGAGAAATCAGACAGGAGCATTATCCATAAAGTTTGAACTGGATCTAATCCCAGCTTTCTGGAGGAAGATGTGTACTGAGAAAAGCTGGTTTTCTGGCTTGCTCCTTCTGACAGCAATGAAGGCTTTCTCAACAGGTGCACTGTCCTCAGGTCATATTAGTTATAGGCAGAGACACAGTTTAGAACAGTAAGAACAAAGAGATCATATAAGTTACCTGAATGCAAGGATGAATTTATCCCAGCCACAGCCATATTAAGTCTTTCTGCAACATCAGTACCCAGCCAGCTCTGCCTTGTAGAGCAACAGAGAGGAAAATATGAACAGTTTGAAGGTGGAAGGGCTGCTGTACCTTTACAAAATCAGTCCAGCAAGCGAGGTGTGCACAATATTACAGGTACACTACACCCCCAACCCCTCAGAAACACACACCAATGGCACTTTTCTTGTTTCAACTCCTTTTAATAGACTGGTAACTGCTTAACATTCCTAATAATGGATTGCCATGAGTCTGAGTGAACCAAACGAAGTATGCTTTTGACATGGACCTGCTGATTCCCTTCAGCTGTGCCCTTTAGTACCCTTGGGTAGCCCTTTTGAGGGTCTGCCAACCACCATGAACCACAAACCATGCCAGTCCATGAGCATGGTTTATACTGCAAACACCCACTAGAGATGAGGTCACCAAACTCACTTCACTCATGGCCATTATTCTGTTGAGGCCTTTGTTCCTAGAGATGGCAAATGACTGCACTGCCCCACATGCTGCAAAGTGAGGTACAGCTTTCTGTTACCTGCACCTGTGAGTCATAGAGTCACAGAATCTTGGAATCGTCTGGGTTGGAAGGGACCTTAAAACTCATCCAGTTACACCCCCTGCCACAGGCAGGGACACCTTCCACTATCACAGGTTGCTCCAAGCCCTGTCTAACCTGGTCTTGGACACTTCCAGAGATGCGGCAGCCACAGCTTCTCTGGGCAGCCTGTGCCAGGGCCTCACCACCCTCACAGGGAAGAATTTCTTCCTGAAATCCAATCCAAACCTACTCTCTGTCAGTTTGAAGCCATTCGTCCTTACCCAGTCGCTCCAAGCTTTGTAAATAGTCTTTCTACATTGTTCCTGTAGGCTCCCTTCAGGCTCTGGAAGACCACAATTAGGTCACCCTGAAGCCTTCTCTTCTCCAGGCTGAACAATCCCAACTCTCTCAGCCTTTCCTCATACCAGAGCTGCTCCATCCCTCTAATCCTCTTGGTGTGTCCTCTGGACTGTCTTTCCTGTGCTGGGGACCCCAGAGCTGGAGGCAGCACTGCAGGTGGGGTCTCACCAGAGCAGAGCAATGGGGTAGAATCCCCTCCCTCAACCTGCCCACGCTGCTTTGAACGCAGCCCAGGACACGTCTGACAGCACAACAAACTCCAGGACGAGCTCAACATGCCAGGACTGAGTTAAAATCCTGTAAAGGGAAACTTTTACAGTTGTTACCAGCGAATTGTCTCTGCTGGAAGAACTCCAGGGATAGTTGAATTAATTCAGCCAGGGTGTTGCAGAAGGCATGGATAAGCAATCCATTTGGGAGAGGTGGTAATGCAGCACTACTGCTCCGAGATAATCAAATGTCAGCCTGGCAACTCTGCCGATATGATCATTAAACGATGGGCTCGGTTCCATGAACACTCCCAGGTCTTTCACCCTTTGAGATGGAAACAGCTTTACCCCACTTAGAAGAAAAATTAACATTTGCATATATAAAGCTCTTTTATCCACAAGGAGTTCACTCAGTATGGACCAGATTTATAAATAGGCACTGGCAGGTGTCTGTGGAGTTGTGATCAATTATTGATACTCTGGCCCTATGTGTAGGGTGGAACCTGTTTGTAGATCTCAGTATGATCATGAACACACAAAGGACAAAGGGATTAGGTGCCCTTGTTTGTCATGTGCAGGTGTGGGGCAAGCAAGGGAGGATCTGCTTAAAGAGCTTAACAGGTCCCTATAAAACAAATTTTCACGGGGGGCTCAATTCTGCACATTGTTTACTTCTCTGCTCCTGAACAAAAGTAGACATGTTCAAAGAATATTAGAGGCCCCTATATAAGGTCACATAAGAACATAAGTTCTGATGCTCCTATTAAGATTTCTGGAAGTATCTTGGATACAGTTGTGGAAAGCGTAGCTTTTTTCAAATACGAAACAAGAGCTCAATGAGATGGCTTTTCCATCATCATCTTCATGACATGAAGCCAACCAGAGAACTCCACATCTGGGATCTGACCTTGTCATCAAATGTGAAACATTCCATCCAGTTAATGTTTCCCATTAGGAATAAATCTGGGATGACCTGACTGGTGTACATCATTCTTGTGGACCTGCTCAAGCTGAAGCCATGTTACTTCTGGCTGTCTAAGAAGGCATCAGCAGCACACCAGGAGGTTGTAGGAGCACTTAGAGATGCCTGGAATGCCTAAATTTAAAGAAAGGCCCAAATTCCCAAAACCCTGGGATTAAAGTCATTAAAAACAAAAGCAAAAGCTAATTATGTACCTAGTACAGTTATTTCTTCTTACAGAAAGATTTCTTTAATCCAACCACTTGAATTAATCCACCTGCATATTAAATTATTACTTTAAAGGGGGACAGGTTCATTCTCACCTCCTGGTAGTAAATGGTGAGTTATTTTGCAGTGTAGCAGTATCTGCTTTACATTCATAACATAAGCTGAGAGCTCACTGGACAGCAGCTGCATTACCATTAACCAGTGTTTACTTCATCAGAAGAGTAATGAATGCCACAGCATTTCTTTTAACATATTCTCCCATTCCACAGCTATTCCAATAACCTCCCAGGAAATGAGGAGGAATAGCCAAAGTTGACGTTGCTGAATCTCAAAACTACTATTATTAAATATGGCAATTTGGGAACTAAGAATTGCTGACACGATGACGGGCCAGATAGACCAAAGGTGACCCCATAAAGGCCACAGAGGATTTGAGCAGGACCATCAGCAGGGCAAAAGAGCAAAGAGGGTAAACACTGGTCTGAGGCTCTACACCAGTGGTATGTTTACAGAGACAGAGAAATGGGTAATGTATCAAGAAAAATAAATCTATAAAACAAAAGGCGAAGTAAAATGAAATGTTGCATCACACACATCCTCTAGCACATAAATACAGATGCTGGAATCATAGAAGGCTGCTGGGCTGAGTCATTTCACAGCCTCTTGGGAGAGAAAATTGCTGTACAGAACACTGGGGCTTCACACAGAACCTTATAAATCAGGACTCCCAAGAAAGATGTAAACACTTTACAAAAGCCGCAGTTGTAAGTGGGAAGATGTGACTTTTTCAAGAAAGAACCCTGCTGCAAGAATTTTCCAGAAGCATATGACCAAAACATATCAGTGGTTTTCCTGGGAACTTCTCTACACTGCTGCTCCCGATGGCAGCACTCCAGGGTGGCATTTTGTGTAGGCACTACTTAGTACTTTCAATGATTCCTGACAACATTTTGATTGACCCAAGAGGACACACATTCCTAAAGGTCAGCAACACTGCTCTGCTCTGGGCAAAGCAGGAAGGGGATTAGCAGCTCCCTTTCACATTGTGTCAGCTTGTCAATAAAGATTTCCTAGCCACCGATTTTCTCCTTGGTTGTCATCTGTGGCAACTTACCACGACAATTTTACGTAAGCACAAACAAGTAGAATATGTCTAATGCTCCACAGACAGCTTGCAGTCCACTGCATAGCCCATCCAGCTTCCCCCCCTTCTGCAAATCCTCAGAGCAACAGGAAAAGAGAATAGGATTTATTGAAGCAGGACCAGAAGCCCCCAGATGGCAGGAGATTGCAACAGTCATAAGAACAAAATAACACAGCTAAGTAAAAATAAAGCTTACACAGCTACTGCTGAACTTACCAACTCCCTCTCAGGCTTGGGCCAAAAAAAAAGGAAGGACTGTTCAGCAGCAATCCAATTGGAATGGAAATCCTGAGAAACTCAGAGCAAGGGTCCTCTTCACGTACAATACAGAATTCATGGGTATTCACAGGGGGAATAGGGCAATGTGAACTTCTGAATTTCAGGATCTTTTCAGAAATCCAAGTGATCTGTTCAGACAGAGAGGAGGTTCAGCTGTGCTCTACATCTCATCTACAATAATGAGAAATAAAGAAACGCTGAATATCCCAAGCAAGGCCAGATCTTTGGGTTAACACAGAAACTTTGCTCCTACAGAGTCAGTAGCATCCTACTGATCTGCAGAAGGAAAATTGTCAGAGGAGGGAAAAAGGTTTCCAGGAAGGGTCACCAAGTGATTTTTTTAATTGGGATGTAGGATAGTTCGTGTTGGAAGGGACCTTAGAAGGTCATGCAGTCCAGCATCCCACTCAGAGCAGGGTCAGTTTTAAAAGCTTTGCATGCAGCAATTCCAACTCCTACTCCTTTTCCTAGACAGCAAAAAAAAAAAAAACAAAAACCCTCAGCCAGAACCCGCTTTCCCAGCCCAGAGCTGGGAGAGGCTGCTGAGGTACCCTCTGATCAGGGTTCTTTACTGTCAGCCAGGGAGTTTCTTCTCCCTGTTCCAGCACTTCAGGAAAATCCCTTTTCCCAATTGCAACAGCATCAGTCAAACTTGCAGGCGCCTCTGAACAGAGACAGTGGAGCTCTCTGGCTTTGGGATCCCCAGGGATGCCCCTGTGATGTAGGTCACTGGCCTGCTCCTCTGAGGTAGATCCTGGCTCAAGGACCAAGCCCTGACCACGAGAGTTAGATGTTCTTGAGGGCAGTACAGGGACAGTTTCACTATTTTGGATTCTCCAGATATACCCCAGAAAATTCACTCCTCCATTCTCTTTAAAAAGAAGGGCAAGATTCACCACTGGAGATACAGTTGTGTCTGTACTTCTGTAACAGCAGGGAGACAGTGGAATGGTACATCCTAAAACACAACGCTGACAGTTCCCATTCCTTTCCATGGAAAGGCACTGGGGTTTCACAGCCTGGCACGATAGATTGCTTAAACAAATGCTCTAATTTCCAGAGGAAAGGCAATTTACCTTCTCAGTGTTTGCTAAACCCTTTCGTTTAAGTAAATACTAAAAAAAAAAAATAATAAAAAAAAAGACTTCCCAAATAAAATTTCACTCCCTTCTCCCCCCACCCTGTACCTTTCATCCTGTATTTATAGCACAGAAACATTTCATGCAAGGCACGGGAAAGCAGTTATTGGTCTGAGGCAGGGATCTGTATTTTGAGAGGTACAATCTTTTAAATTAGTCATTGGGCCTAAATAAATTCTGTTATCACAACAGTCAGTTCTGGGACAGGAAGGGGAGGAGGTTCCAAGTCTGGGAATTTGATGAGTTTTTTCTACTTCTCACATACAGCAAAGAAATTCTAAACCCTTCAGTGCCAATGGTGTGCCAGCACTGGAGGACTGAAATTCTGGAGTCTTCAAGGATAGACAAGCTGTTTGGGCCCGGTTCTGCTCTGCAGATCTGATATCAGGATATGACAGCAGCTAACCTGCATGGGTATCATTCAGATCTTCCAGAGCTTTCACATATTCCCACACCTGGCACCACTGAATAAGCACTGTGAGTACTAACACAGCATATCTGAGCTTACATCTGCTCCTTATTCAGCCTATTATTGGCTTTCTCCAAGTGAAGGCAGAAATGAGATGTCACTTAACATGGATTCTCCTACACTTATTCCCTTGTAGCATTATCGAGGATTCACACGTATTCAAGCCCAGAAGAGATGTGCTTGCTCCAGTAGATCTGACATCCTGATAAGAGATGAAACACTTAACACATCAGCCACAATGTTATACTGTCCTGAGTTCAAGAGAATAGCCAGGAAATAATTCCTTCTGCAGATTTTGAAATCTCAGTTTAAAACAACATACCCTAATAGCTCTGATCATTGTCATTGGAGAATGGTAAACCACAAAACCAAAGAACCAAACCCCACAGCCAAATCTAAAGGACTGATACAAACCCAACCCACATGTCTTCTTTCCTTTGCACGCTTCCTGACCTTCAAGGTCCAATTCAAGCAGCTTTGTTTAACCACCCCCTTGCATTGCTGTCCTTCTCCCACAGAGCATCTCTGTTTATGCCCTTCATTCTCCTGAGACTGATTTCACTATTTCAAACATTTATTTCCTTGTCCTAACACACTATCAGAGCCAATCAACATGCAAATATGGGTGAATCCAACACCTAAAAACGTAAGTTTTTTTTTATTTTGTTCCATGGATTTCTAGCTCAGTTAACACACACAGGTCCCTCTTTCTCAGCCTGATGCTCACCTGCAAACCAACAGCAATAACTGAACTCTAAGCTAGAGGCCCTACATTTTGGGGCAGTTATTTGAGAGTAGCCCAAGATGGATTTAAGTGGGCTAAGTGTCCATTAGCAGACAGATTAGGCGCACTCCTGGAGTGTCTCTTCTGACTCAGTTTCATGCTAAAGAAATCCACTTTGTGCACTCCAAGAACCACAGTGCAGTGAATGAGAGATTACCTTAAAAGCTTAGCACTGACCTGAATTAAAGCATCAGGGTAAATACCCACCTGACAAGCAGAATTTCTTTTCTGTATCCAAGTGCTGTTTTGACCTGATTTACAGCACTACATAATACAACCCCAGCAGTTCCAGTTCCCCAGTGTTAGTCACTATTCCCTAATGAAAGAAAGATTACATTAGATAGTTGATGAAATGGGGCTGACAGGTAAGCAAGAAGAAAAGGATGAAATCAACTTACAAAATCAAAATCTTAGGGGCCATAAATTACTTTTATTAAAATACATATTACTAAGAAAGAAAGAAAATCAACATTTGAAACAAGTTTTCAAAGTCATAAAACTTCCATTTTTAAAAAAACTTTACACTGGCTTTTAAGTCAGTTTTTAAGAAATTAGTGCTTCAGTGACAGCTGTGATCAAAGCTTCTCTCTCTGCAGTCAGGAAATAAGGTTGCTGCAGCTTCCCTGATGACAGATGTGTTTCTAGTGCTTCCACACTCTGTTCCAACCTATTGCCTGCAACTGATTTATAGCCTTTCTGGAACGGCTTTAATATCTGTCTTTGGGGTTTGTTTAGTTATTTAGCACTCAAAATTTCATTTTATTTCTATGCATTAATAATCCCTGTAGAGGTGCTTCTTTAGCACCTTTCAGAGGTGGTTTGCAATGTAATTTACAGATACAAAGTCTCATTACTGCCCGTGAAGTCCTGCTCTGCCAGAACATCCCACCTTCTCCCTTTGCTTGGATTGCGTGGAGCAGTAATTCATCTGAGCTGACGCTGGATGAACCTGGAAGAAACTAGTGAGGCCCTGAAACCGAACAGATTTGTGCATACAAAGATACACAAGCAGCAAACAAATTATTGGGAGCAGGGAAGAAGACAGTCCCAATCACTTATTTGTGTGATTTCTTGTGTAGATAAGAACAATTCTATGAAGGTCTCAAGAACAGGCTCTAATCACAGAGTCATAGAGTATCCTGAGCTGGAAGGGACCCACAGGGGTCATCGAAGTCCAGCTCCTGCTCCTGCACAGGAGAGCATTGTCCAAACTCTCCTTGAGCCCTGGCAGGCAGGATGCAAGCAAAAAGCAGAGCTGTCCAAGGACTGCCCAAGGTCTGTACAAGGTGCTGAGATGTCGTGGGGATGAGGAGATAACAGACTGGGAAGTGCACAATTCCAGCGTGGAAAGACACACAGCATGCACTGAGCACAGTGCATGCAATATAAATGAAGGCTGCACACAAGCTTTGCAAATAAAATATTCAACCACTTAGGGAGATAAGAAATAGGTGGATTCATAAGAGGATTATGCTATAGAAAGAAGAACTCTAGCTGGAACTGTTTGGGGGTTAAACTCCTTTCCATCTGCTTGATCCCAAGTCCCTGGGGTTATGTTTGCTCTCTATCAAGGACTTGAATAAAGGTTTGTTAAGCCAGTTTCGAGCTGAGCTGAATGTCTGCACGAGTCCAGGCAAGTTTAGGCTTGGTTAGTGCTCCCCACTGTTAGTCCCTGGACAATCAGCAGCTCCCAGGAGAGCCAGCAGTGACCATCAGGACTGAGCAGCCCATGAGGGAGGCACCCCTGAAGAGCTGGTGATGCCAAGCACACAGTAACTCAGTGTTTTGGCCATCCAATAAGTGCATGTTTTAAAAGCAAAATTCAACCTGGAGTTAGATTCTGTTTGCTAAAAGTATCCCCCCCACCCCAGTTTCCATTAATCTATAAATCTTCATTCAATCTAAATGTATTTTTAATAAATGGCAACTATGGCACTGATATAACTGAGCAGACACATTTTTAGCTGCAGATGTTAAAAATAAAAACTATCAAAAAACCCAGCTCCTGTTGCCACTACCCATAAAGAAAGCATGAAAACATCTACAGAAGTCTTGACTATCAAAGGCACAGCAAAGGAAATGCCAGATTTTGCTCAGGTATAGAGGCAGGCATTTATAAATCTAATTTAAATGTGTATGTAATTTCAATAAGCAAAAAGAAAGTGATCCTGAGAATAGTGGTGTTATTGGATTGCATTTACAACACAAATATATGCATTTTATAAACAGCAAGCAATTTGCTTTTGTGTGGAGATCTAAATTTGTCTATTGAGATTTATACTGGGGAGGTCACAGACTGAAAAACCCTTGAGATAGAGAGGACTGTTTATAGAGCTGTACAGCATATAAGAAATCAGGAATTTTACTGAGTTTAGGGGGGTGGTTTCTGCTGGTTTTTTTTTCCCCCCAAACAATGTTCAAATATTTCAACAATATAAGGAAGACTCTGCCAAAAACACAGTAAAATGTATTATGGCTGGCAATTACAAATGCTGTATAGACTAATAAACAAGGGGTATTGAGAGGCCTGATTTTAATATAACTGCCTGGATAAAGCAAATGTCACCTTAAAATGGCAAATAGAGAGGAAAATACCCAGCCTGCATGCATGGCTGTTCAGACAGCTGTAATTCTTCCCAAGGTACAGCCTGAGCTCAATTTATCACTCTCCTCAGTTTCCAGGTGTGCTAAAGCAGGGATGTGTGAGGAAGAAAAGGTCTCATTTTATAGAGCACAGAGAGCTGGGCAGGGATTGTTCAGCCAAGGCATTAGCAGGGCAGCCACAGCCAGAGCTGCATTCCAGGGAATGGAGAGAGAACCAGGATTAGACTGAAAACACCCCAAGGGCCCAGAAGAAACTGAGAGCACAAGCAGTGGTCTCAGCTCAGGAGTGGTTCCAACACTTCCCAAAGGTCAGGGGCAGTGGGGAGCCTCAGGCTGAGGAAACCTTCAACATTTCCAGAGGAGACACAGATGGGAAACAGCTCCTGCCCACACCTGCATATCCTAGACATTCCCCTCATCCTGCTGCAAGAGCCTGTTCTGGAGTTACCCTATTGATGCCACGTCCCACAGGGCTTGTTAGGGAACGAGGATCAAACTCCCACTGGCTCCAGCTTCCTGTCTCTCTTCATATCACCAGTTATGCTTCCTTCCAATCCATTATGTCAATCCTTTGGGTGGTAGACCCAGGAATCCATCCTCCTTCCCCACTCAGATTGGCATTGGGAGCCATTCATCTTGGCATCTCAAAATTAATACCCACTTCATCCAAAATCAGCTAAATCAGAGTCTCAGAACACACTGTGAGAGTCAGCACAAGGTGCATGACAAATCACAGGGCTCTCTTCCTCATGTGGAATTACTACCCCAATGTGAATGCAGAACACAGACAACCTTATCATATAACTCCTGTTGCTTATCCACTCATCTAACACTTCATGAAGTGAAAGGAAAAAACATTAAAATCAAGGCACTCCTTAGCAGTAGACACTTTGTGCTGATTTCCTCCCACAAATACATTTTAACTGGATTTTCCCCTCAATTTAAAATGATACCTTGCAATGATTTAAGATAAGTAGAGGGATGCTCAATGCTCACATACCTCCTATAGTCAGTTTAGGCTCTATTATTGATACATCTTATTTTATAGGTATTTTATCTCTGTTGTCAAGCATGTAGCTTATACCTGATCGGGTGGCTGGTTTTGAGACCAGGAGTACAAAAACCACTTTAAGCTCTTGCACACAGAGAAAATGCTGGAGTGTCTCATCTGATGGCAACGTGCTCCGAGGCCGTGGCAGGGTTAATGAGGCTTGTGCTGGGGTACAGCCACATGAACAAACTGCTGCAGGCTAAGGCAGTGCAGCAGGACAGGGAATGAGCCGCTCCACAGCTCTGCCCTTGGGGTAAAGCTCTTCCCCATCTCTCCCTGCAGTAATTCGTTCCTGTAGCCAGAACCCCAGGAATATCCTGGCATGTGCAACAAGGCAGGCTTATTGAAAGGGGCAGATGTTAAGGATACTTGGAAAGGTTAAGAATCCCAGCATGCCCGAAAAGGGAAGGGAATACACTGGTTAGGATTTTAGGGAGATGAATGCTTGGGCTCCTCTGAAGCCACAGTTGTACCCCCAGATTGTTACTGGTGTTTGTGTGAACCGTGGCTGCAGCTGGGAGACACTGGGGCAGGGAAGTGATAGAGTGAGAGAAGAAAACAAATTGCTGGGATCTGGAGGCAATCCTTCACAGAGTGACAAGAGTAGGGTCAGACCCTCTGAGATTCACCTCCAGATCTCAGCAGGAGCTGTTAAAGCAGATGGAGGGTGCAAGAGGAGGTGTCTTCTCTTACAGCAGGATTTACTCCTTCTCTGGGGAAAAGGAACAAATCACACAGAAATATTGCTTAGGCTGGACCAGGCCCACAAGCTGTGAGTCCAGATATACTACACAAAGTATACCTGCACATGCAGCTGCTATCAGGAGCAAAACACTCCAAGTGTAGCAAAATACCCAGTACAAGAGCTTGCCCTCAAGGCAAACAGTGCAAAGGTCTCTGAACAGGAACCAAGGGAGAGACAACACCTTGATTCCTGCCACATTCCTGTGGCACATCTCAGCAGGGATCAGGGATGAGCTGGAATGGAGCCCTGGACACCAGGTCTCTGCAGGGACGCCCCTGGTCAGGGCAGTCAGGAGCTGTTGGTGCCCTTGGGCCCTGTCACACTGATGATGGTCAATCAGACATTTCCCTCTGCCTCTCTGTGAGGAAGAGTTGAGCACCATCTCACTGAAGCACTGGGAGAAGCTGAAGTTTTTAAGAATTCTAAAACTTTTTCAAGAACGTTGGTGACATGCAAGCGCAATTAGCATAAATTCCACTCATCTAAGTACACATTTTAATTAAAATCATTTAAAAACCCCTTCACAATAATTTTTTCCTGAGGTCAATCAACATAACAGCTCTTCATCCTGACCCTACCGAGTCTGGCATATTCTCTATCTCTGTTTGCATTCCCATTGACTTTAACACTATTACTGCTAGAAGAAATTACGACAAAGGCAGTGCAGCTCTGTCACTTTACAGTGCTGGGGAAGAGATCAGGTGCATCTTCCTCACTGCACAGTGAATAATAAACCGGGCTCTGTGCTCTAAGCAGTCATCAAAAACATGGCAGAATGATGTCCATCCCTCTGTGCTCATTCCAGCCTCTGAGCCAACTCCTCTCTTGTACCAGATCCCTTCCCATCTTTTTGGTCACCTGGTTTGATCCCCAGTGAGGGTCTCTGCACAGCTGTGCCACTGTCTGTACTCAAACACCAAGAGGGGCAAGGTCAAGTGGAAATGTTAAGGGCTGCTTAACCCTCACCTGATGCTGAGGGAAAGCTCCCTGGAGCTGTGGCCTGGCTTGCTCTGTTTTGCATGTTGGCCTCACTTCCTACAACTAAAATCCAGTATAGCCTAGTTTTAAAGAGGATCAGCAAAACAAAAGCCCACCTTCAACCATAGGTGTCCATTCCCAACTTGATTTTATGTTGTTAATCTGCTAATTAAAGTGGGTAGTTACATTTATTAGGTCACATATTCTGAGGGTTTTACTCCATTACTGCACACATTTACATGATGTTAGAGTGGGGCTTCCCAGGAGGTGAAGAAAGAACTTAACACAAAAATAATACTCTTGCTTTACAGACTAAGCTTCAGTAATGAAATTAGGACTCCTAACACAGAGCTATAAAGAGTGACAAATCTCTCTTGCAATTCCTAATTTGCGTTAACCCCTTGACTCGAGCGGGTCTGGAGCTCCTGACATGAAGTGGAAATGCATTTAGCATTAAACACACACTAAATGCATTAGGATGATGCCATGCTAATGGAGGCATTCAGGGCCTGTCACACAGGGTGAGGATTTGCTTCAGCTGGGTGTTTGCTACGAGTGAGGCAGCGCTTCAGCATCAAAGCCTTGTCAGAAACTTTAATGATCTTTATTTGGAGAGATTGCATGGCATTATTGTGCATTTCTTTGTTTTTTTCTCCTGTTTTTACCTGCTGAAGCCTGGAGTTTGAAAGGGTGCTCTAATTAACTTCTTAACACTGGCTCATTGATATGGAATTTTTGAGGAACAAAACTTTTTTTTTGCTACATCTCTGAACAGGTGGTTTTTGGATTTAGAATACACCTTGAATGTTGAAATACTGAATAATGAATACAATCTTAAGCACAGTGAGGGAAGAGAGTTCTGTGATCAATCTGCCTCCTTTGGTATTGGAGTTCTTGGTAAAATATTACTCCTATGATATATCATGAAGTGCACTGTAAAGCAAAGGCATGGTATCCTTTTTAATACCCAGTAATACAACTGTGTTTTGCAGCATGCAACATGCTTATATAAATAAACCTCTGAGTATCGTTATTCCAATTAATAGATCTCTATATTATCACATATGTCACCATATCAAACAAACACCCTAAAATATTCAGGCTAAGTAACTTAATGTTACATATAAACCTACATGCACCAACACATACCCCACAGAGTAACAGAAGTTTGGACCCCTGCTCACAGACTGTACTGGAAATTATGTGTGATTGGAAAAGGGGACAGGTTATCCTGATATATTGGGGTGGGGAAGTCACTCCCAAGCTCTGACTGGCTCCTGTCAGTCTCATCCTTTCCACTGTTGGGTTATTTATCAGCATCACTATGCAAAAACATAATGCTCTTGAGGGTTTGTGTTTACTTTTTAACTTCAGACAATTAGTCACCTAAGTTGTTAAGAATTAAGCACAAATTATCCTGGTAGCCAGAGAACATGTTCAATATTGCCCTCTGGACGTGAGGTTATAAGAGCAATGGAGATTTCAGCAGACAGAAGCTGACACTTGATTTAGAGCTGCCATGCAAACAGATTAGGCAAATGTCTGTGGGAGCAAAATCCAGGGCACAGCAAATGCTCTGCCCGTGACATATTCCGAGGTTTGCCCAGAGCAGCAGCAGCTGAGAGCTGACAGTGGATGGCATCTGTATTTCCAGAACAACCCCCCGAATGTTTCTTGTTATTCACAGCTGACAAAGCATCACTAAGACATGCTGCTTTTGATTTCTACCTGTCAAGCTACATTCCAGCCCCTGTGATGCATCCACCTGGAAAACTCAGAGAGACAATTTTACGATGGGAGAAATAAGACAGCAACTGAATCTTTGCAAATGAGAACGCACATGGACCAGCGTGTGTTGTTTCCTCCCAGCAGCCTTCCCCATAAGCCGTCCAACGGCAACGCCTGCAGTAACCCGACTCCTCACTTTCTTCCATAAAATGCTGTTTATGGTGAAATGCATTGCCAGATTTAAATGCCCAATAATTCAGCATGAAAAGACTGTGACAAACTTGAAGAGAAAAACACAGAGCTGGACTTGCATAGTACCACTCACTGCCTTTGCTTCCTCATCATCCCTCAGCCCACAGTCCGGACCAGGACAGTCCATGGAAAGCAAACCATGCTGCAGGCAGAAGGGGCAGATAAAGACAGGCAGTGAAATAACTGGTGGGACAACTCTACCCCACACCATACAAACTCAGAACAGGGGAGAGATGCTCTCCTTCCCTTAGACAAACCAGAGCATCAGGAGGAAGAAGACGTCTGTCTTCTTTATATTCTTTGGCAGAAAAGTCTCTGCTGTGTGAAATCCCTGTTTGTGTGCTTTATCCCTGCCCCCACCCAAAATATATGTATTTTGACAGACACTGGCTGGGGCAGGGAGAATCTCACATACAGCACTTGGCACAGCAGCACTCTGCTCTTGGGGGGGCTCTTCAGAATAACCACAAACATAATCAGTAATAATAATCCTCACTTAAGTTACTGGAGGTATTTTTAGGCTAATGCCCAGCTTAAAAGCATAATTCATTCACAACAATTAATAGAGCCTGCAGAGCATCAGCAATAATCAGAAAGCACATTGGGATGTAGGAATGGCACGGTGGCGATCACTCCTGCCCATTCCCAACTGAGAGCTGCAATCTGTGTGAGGGATCTCAACATCCAAAATCACTGTTCAGTACAGGCAGGGGTAGAAAAAAACCTCCACCTGCTCATTTCATACCATGGAAAAAAGTAACTCTGCAAACTCCATGAGTCAGTGTTTCATCAAGTAACCTGAATATGGAAGCAGGAGCTCTGTGAAAAGTGTGAATCCTTCAGGAATAATCGTCTTCACACTCTGTCACCACTATTTTCCCTTTCATTAGCAGGCAGAGTGTTTCCCATTTGCTTGTTGCTTCTATACCTGCTTTTTTTTCCTCCAGCAATTTCCACTGTGGGCCTATGGAGCAGTTCCACTGTTCCCCAGGTTCATGGCCTGCATTTCTGCAAGACAACTGCATCAGCAAATACTGGGTGTGCAGGCAAAGGAGGCTCCATAGTTAAAGAACCACTAAGGTTTACTCCAAATAGGCATAACCATAACATAAAATACTCCTGCTTCCCTCCTAAGGCACCTCCAGTTTGAGTGCTTCCCTCAAAATGGCTTGTGCTGCAGTGCAACCGTATCTCACATGTGCTGGAGAAACATAAAACACTAATGGAGCCACTGCAGCTGGACAAGGCTGTTGTTCTCTCCCAGTCACAGGTGCTTTCTACCTGCTCCCTTTTGAAATTCTGTTCCTAAATAATTCATTTTTTTTATGATAGATTCTTCACTCAGCCAGAAAAATCCAGAAATTTATAGATTAATGGCTAAATTCAGCCTCAGGTAAGTGGGTTTTAGGAATGGGGTGGCACAGCGAGATAGATGACATCTGATGATGAGGTCTGAGGAGTGGGACGTGCTAATAGAGCACCAAGTAACCACGGGAAACACCCTGCACCCGGGGTAGCCGTGGAT
>NW_020955243.1:382030-448796 GCF_003031625.1 Empidonax traillii | reverse complement strand
TTTTTTTTTTTTTAGAATGAGCTTCATGTGCATTAATTTCTCTTCATCCTCACTTTATCCTGGGACCCAAAAGGAGGACAGGAGTAGGAGGTCATTAGAAAGTGCAGAGCTCTGAGGATGCTGTGAGGGAAGGGACCAGAAGGATAATGGGATGCAGGTCTGGTCACCAGTCTGGCAAATGAGGTGGCAACTCCAGCAGCACTCAGACACAAGCTGAAAATGCCCTGCAGCACTGAGAAATTCTGCAGACACCACAAGAAAAGGCAGGAGGGATGTGCAGCTACAGCAGTTTGCTCTCCTGCTTTTCCAGGGGCAGGATGGAGCCTGCGCCCTGCCTTGACAAACTCCCACCCCACAAGTGAGGCAAATTCCAGCAATCAAGAGTACCTGATTTATAACAATTCTGGGCCAGAAAGATTTCTGAAAGGAAGAAATTTGACAAAAAATCAAATGGCAATGCTGCCCTGCATAAGGGGGCTTTAGGGTTGTTCGTGGCAGGTCACCCATGCCAGAAAATAATTGGAAACCTCTCATTAACTGATTTGTATAATTTACAGAGGTCAACATCAGTCATCTTCATATTGGCATCAAACTACTGAATCTGAGACTTCTGTTAATGGCATCTTCTTGGACATGGCACATAAATTGTCCTGCCTGCAAAGCAGCAACAATAGACAACACAGTCAATCAAACATCTTCTGAGAGTAATGAAGAGCTTTTGAAAAATGTCATGTAAGCCACTGACTGATTAAACTTCATGAGGAAAAGGAACATGGGCTGCTTTGGCTAATCACTGTTCCCTCTCTCTGTCCAAACCCCAGGCCTTCTTTGGGCCAATGAAGATATATCTGAACATAAACCTGAAATTAAAGTGATCTAATGCATACCAGTAATTGCTTCCCCTTCCTTTCAGCAAGAAGCTATAGATTAACTTGTTAATTCAAAATGTAGTCCATTGAACAGTCTTCCCCCTGAAAGGATGGTTCTGGAAAGCTCAGAAATAAACCAGGAAAACATTTGTTATTAAACCTGTAAGATTTTCTAAAGTAAATAAGAATCTGTGCAGGTGCTCCACAACTCTGCTTTAAGTTCCTAAAGGCTGTGGGCTGAATTTGATGAGGTCAATTTGACAATACAGACATTCTCCGCTGTTTTTTCTCAAAAAACAAAGAGATATGCATCAGGAAGGGAAAATTTACATAACCATGTGGATTCACAGACACACAATAAAAAAGCAAATGCAAAAAGATAAGACCAAGATGCTATCAGAACTTAATCCTGGTTTCCCCATGTCTGCACTCCTCCCTCAGTACATTACAGACCACTATTATGATTTTATTTCTTCAAGACTTAAGAAATGGAATGGAAAGAAGGTAATTTAGGTCCCTGCACCTGACAGTTCCTGCAGAGGTGACTCACAGAATAAGGAGCATCCCTGTGCTAGAAAGAAATATCATTAAAAACCTTCACTTCCGTAGGCAACAACTGGAGTCCATACCCCTGTCTGTACCTCAGTTGTGCCACCAACCAGAAAACAGCTCCCAGAGAGCAGACACTCCTGAAGGCAGATGTCAGGGTAGAGCTAAAGGGAAGAGCCTTCCCTCACACGTTGCTGCAGTTCATCATTCCCATTCATCAACTCTTTAGGGAGGTATCCACCCATCTCTATAGTTATGCTTATAATTTGCAGGAATTTATCATTTCCAGAACAGAATAGGAGATAATTTCTTTCTGCTGTAAACCAAAGTGAGCTGATGACTTGAGCCACGTCAGCAACGTGAGGATTAACAAACCCCACTTCAAACCAGGTAACAACTGCTCCCCTCTCCACTGCTCAGGGGATTTATCCCTCCACCTGCACACCTGTGCTCAGAATTCTCTAGGCACAAATTTAGCTCCTTTCTGCCCTTTGTGTTGGAAAAGGCAAGCAGGAAGAAACAGCCTGGACTTCTTCCATGCATAATCAAAAAAAAAAAAACCAAAAAGAGCACTGGCATTTTCTGGTTTTGTGTCTGAACTTGCAACTGTTCTCTATACCAGATAGGACCGAAATCAGCCTTTACAAGAGAAAATTGAAAAGGTTAAGTGTGTGGCTCTCAATGGGATATGAGCTGTCTGCTGCCTGTGAAGGAAAGAGGGTTATCTGACTGCTGGTACCACTGTAAATTTAATCCAGACATAATGTAGTCAGGCTTTGGTTGTTCAATTAAGAGCCTATTTTGCATTTAAAGAATACCCACTATTTGCTCTACAAATGTGTCCTTTCTCAGAGCATATATAACATTTCTGAGACATAGAACAAGGTGCATGAGGGTGTTGTGCAAGGGTTTGGTTATTTCTCTTAACTGATTCAAATTAACACCACTATGTTCTTTTTCTCCTCCCACCTTCATGTTTCAAGTAAAAACATGTCGAAAAGTGTCAGTCCAGCCTCCTTCTCCTTCTCTGGTCACCTCTTCTTCTGCCCCTAAATACAAGGTCCAGGAGACAGGGACCTTGCTAAATCTCATTTTCTTGATTATCTTCTTGATTTATATGGAATTTATATTCACACAACGGATAGCTAAGCCCAGCACCACTCACCACATCCTTCCCAAGGATGCAGGAAACAGATGATTTTCTTTCTCTCTGCAGCAGTGACTTACCATGGCCTTCTTTAAAATTCCTGTTTTGAAAATCTCATTCCAGGCTCTGTGGGTCTCCACAGCTTTAGGGATCATGGCTAATCCCGTGATCTCCACAACAAGGCACATCTACGTGGTTTGAGGAGGCACCAGCATTACCTCTGAATCTTTGGAAGCTACCTCTAACACCTCAGGCTTTAGCAAGGTCATCAGCAAGTTTTGGAATTCTTCAGTTCAGAATTTGGAAAGCGAAACCTGATGGAATCCTGGTCAGGTGCTGCCAACAGAATTGCCCCAGAGCAAACGTGAAGAATGTTCCCTCTGTTTGCTTTCAGTCAAGAAGAGGATTCAATCATACCTGGCCATTGTACCTTGTACTCTCTGAGCTGGATGGTTTAGAACTATACCAATTTGGGATGGGTTTTTTTGTGGTTTTGTTTGTTTGGGTTTTTTTGTGGCTTATTTTTTAGTTTGGTTGGTTTTGGTTTTGTTGTTTGGTTTGTTGTTTTGGGGTTTTTTTTCCACAGATATTCAAATGCTTATTTAGAGCAAAACTAATTTAAAGTTAATAGGAAGATGGTGTTCAGTTAAAGACAGTGGTAGTTACACAGTGTTTGATTAACCTGAATAGGAGCCTGTGGGACTTTGAGAGCAGAGCTCAGAAAAGCTCAGCAAGAAGTTTAGTGTTGACCTCATACACAAACACACGAGCTAAAACAGCAGCACAATAGTGACTGATTACTATTTACATTTTAGGGGCAAAGACAAACAGTGGCTGGAAGCAATCTCAGCTCTCTAGTTTGAAACTGTTAAATGCCTCATCAAGGGCTTCTGCCCCTCCCTCCAGCATCAGCCAGAGATGGAGACTAAATGGATCATTGATTTGTGTCCATATTGAGAACTGGCCCAGGAGATGAAGGAAACATCTCACCACCTTATCTGCACAAGAATATAAGTGAATTTCAAGCCCTGCTTGGTAACCACATACACTGAGACAAAACTTAATTTTCCACCCTCCTTTTTCATATATCTTGATTTTCTCCCCCATTTGTCTCTGGAAATTTCTGAATTCATCTCTTCAGCTTTATGAATCAGACCTTAGAGGGCAAGGAGATGAAACCTTGATGATCTGAATTAACCTCTTTGATATTGCAGCTGCTGCTAGAAATTAGAACAGACCTTATCTCTAGAGTTGCCACTGATCTCGTAATATTTGCTTAAAATTTTAAAAAATTACTCCTAATAATAGTAGAATCCAATTAATAATTCATTTATAAATTCACTGCAAACAGGGAGATGCCAGGGAAATGGTTAAGCAGATCAGAGTTGGCCACACAAGCTGGAACATTCTTACAATTTCTCCATGAATATCCGAAAATGAACGTTTTCTCTGCACCTTCTCCCTGAAATGTCCTGAGGGTTCCTAATTGATTGATAAGCCAGTGCCACTTTTCTTCCCAAATAGGCACTTACGTCAAAATTTAGGAAGTGTAAAATCGTAGGCTACATCATTATGAATATACTTCTCTTTCCATGCTTTAATATCTCACTCCTCCTGTCCTCATCTCTTGCTCTTTTGCAGGTAATAGCAATCAGATATCAAAAAAAACTGTTCTAAACCCTTTCCTTTGTCTTGTGCATCCCCTTCCCCCCCTCCCCCCAGTTTAACACTCTCTGCACTTGGAGCAGAATTCTCCCCCAGCTACAAATTCTAATATGATCTTTCTATATCTACATCTGATGCCAACTGGAAACAAAAGCAATTTTACAAATAATAGGAAGGCCTGAGGTTTGGTGTGGAAAAGCTGAAATAGGCAAGGGGATGATGTGAACTTTCTGTGATGCAAATAATGTCCTGCATTGAATGTGTAACCAAAAATAAAGCTCCCTGAGGTGTATTTGCTAGTTCAGACAAGAAGAGACATCTTCAGCATGTAAATATAGAGTGTAGATTGAAATATTTGTCTGTCTCAAAATAACCAGGGATACAATTAGTGTGGGTTTTGGGCTCAATTGTGTTTTTCTAAATAGTTCATCTTTCTGTTGTTTGTGTTGAAAATATTGTCACATCAGGGTGTTTGCACAAAGGTAGCAACCAGAAAATGCAACTGGGAGAAAGGGCAAACCTTTTAAATGTCTGAAACATTCAAATATAAGAAAGTCATGGTAAAAACTGAAAATCAAGGCCAATTCTCCTCTCATCCAGTTTGCATCTAATAATGCAGATGTCCAGAACTAGCATGAGAGCTTGTAAAAGTCGGGCTGAAATGCACAAAATTTTGTTATATTTTAATAGAGACAATTAATTATTTAGGGAAAGGGCAGGTTTAATATATAATTATTAATAAGTATATATCAGAATAATATTAATAAATATATATGTTTAATAAATAAATGTGTTTGGGTGTTTATCCTACTGGAAGGCAAACACTACTAGATTTGGTGGGTACAGCTGAATCATGTGAAGTTACAAGACTTAGTGGACTGAAGAACAGAAGAGAAAAAGTTGGTTGCATTGTCATGACTACTTTGCTTGATTCTTCTGGCGAGACTCGGGGACAGCTCATACACACACAGAGGACTTCCAGCATCTCTCAGGAGAGTCAATCAAGACCTATGGAATCTCAGTCTGTAACTGTTGCCCAGGGCTGAGGATCAGTGTAGCCTGTTATCTGTGTGAGATCTGAGAGAACGTACTGGCCTGTCGGATTTGTCTGAAATCAGTTGAGGCCTCTGACAGAAAGGCAATAGGTTCTGCACACAGACAGAGAGATCCAACATGCCTCATTTTCCCAGAGCACTAGATTGAAAATTAAAGTCTCTGGCCTTTCTGATTGCAATCAGCTCTAGGAAGGAATCAGGACCCAGAAAAATTGTCTACAAAAAGACCCAAAACAACAGCTCAGAAGTAGGACATGTCACTCAACTCATCCAGAGTCTAACCCAGACAGCTGGAGCAGACCATTTAAATTCCAACACACTTGAGTGTTTAATCTTCAAATAATAAAGAAGGGTGTGAATCCTTCTTCTGTGCAGTTCAGCCTGAGTGGATCTGGTGCAAGAACAGCCTATCAGTCCAGGACTCACACCCAAAACAGTCTCTGACAGTCCCACACTCACCCCCATAAAGGCAGATTCGGCAGGAGGAGACCAGTGAGGCCCAGCACAACAATCAGTCATAGTTTGGCTCTTGTGAGCAGCTGAGCTGTAACTCACCTGGGCAAAGGTTGTCTGGGGACAGGAAATTTTGCTGATCGGCTCAGGGATCATGTAGGGAACCATATGCATGTGTTCAAATTCAATTTTGCAAAACCTTTTACAATTTATATGTTGGGTTTTTTTAAAAGAGAGTTACTGACTGTAGCTATAAGTGATGCTGCATTACTATCTCATATATTTATGTTAGATGGGTGCAGTGTTCACCCCATCAGAGCAGATTGTGTATTCTGCAATATGGCAAGAAAGAGGCTTTTATCTTAACCATGTTACTTACACAAAATCAGTGTCATCAAAGACAATGTATAGATTACACGGGAGATAAATATTATTAAAACTGCTTTTAAAGAAAACTAGAGTGTGGGTAATGGAATCTAAATTAAAGTGCTTGTTTCTGAGTAAATATAGGTAAATGTAGAGAAGACTTCTATCACTTTTACCTTAGGAGAGAAAGCCATTGCAAAACTGATGGAACTCCTGACACCGTCTCTGTCTGCCCGGTGCTGGCTGTGCCAGGGACAGGATTCTGGGAGAGAATGAAAACTGAGCTGAGTACTGACAGCTCCTGTACTCCAGCAGTCAGACTTCAGAGTTAAAAAAAAACTCTCCTTAAATCACTTGGTTTTCTTTGATGCATATTCCCCACTCAGAATACCTGTCTTATCATGTCTCACACCAAAGGATGTCCTCATTAAAACACACTCACATCATATATGTTCAGCCCCGTTTTTCAAAAAGGCCCTTAGATTCTGATATTGCATCAGTTTAGTTCAGGTATGGGTCACATGCATAGGACTGGACTGTGGATCTTTATTTTAATTCAGCTGTAGTGAACATCCTCTACTGAAACAAAAACTCCTGCAATATGTCAGCAGGAGACAATGTATTCAGCTCCATAATTATGTACTTGGGTACAATCACATGGCATTATATACAAAATCACCACACTGCTGAAAAAAAAGCCTGAAATGCTAATTAGTTCACAAATTACATTGATTTGATTTAATGTTGAATAAGGGTTTGCAGCTTATACTTATGAGAGAAGTTCACTTTCAGACATGCTCAGACTCCCGTGTTTTCAACAACACTGTGCTGCCTGTGCCAGGTGCACGGTGGGTTCATTATCTGTGTATAAAGAGGGATGACTTACTCAAAATAAAATCAAGCACAGAGACTCCAGCACAATGTCATCCAGCAGTACAACATCCTTTGGGACTGAGCTACCAAGTAAAAGCAGAGCGTAACAATCATCTGTCTTTGTGCTGCATCATGTTGGGGAAAGGTGAGCAGATCACATTTCCAGTGTAGTGCCCTTTCCTGTCACTGATGTCAGGACTGACAGGTGAAAATCAAAATAATAATGCATATTCTAATAACATTTTGCACTCCTAAGGCACCCTCATGGAAATAACTCAGCTTTCAAAGAGCACTGATGATTTCAGTCCCCAGCCACTCCTGTGCAGGCAGGGAAATCACACCCTCCCTGTTCTGCCCTAATTCTGTTCATTCAAGGGGTGTTTTGACATTGACTGAAACACAGCGATGGTTTCACTCAGGGAAAATGAAGCACAGGGGAGTTCAAAGGAGGATTTTTAACAGGAGCTGTTCGAGCTGGGACAGAGAATAGGAACATTAAAACTGGCTGCTCCAGCGTGTGATCAGAGGCAATGCTGCTGATTGCGGTCCTGCAGCTCTGCACCCAGCCATGCACAGAGGGCTCCTCGGCTCAGCACAGGGCTGTGAGAGGAATTAATGGGGCTGGAAGCTGCAGTCCTTCAGTCCTGCTGGTCCCCAAAGCCAGAGTGCCCCTCTGGATCCGGCACACATGGCACAGAAAGGAGGCCAGGCAGGCTGTGCATGGTTCACTGAGGGGGTGACCACTGTTTGACAAGGGGAACACTCTGAGCCAGGGAGGGGCAAGACATCACAAGTGCCATTTTCCATCACTGGGAAGCAAAGTTCTTCCATGTGCTACTTACTGCAACTGCTCTAGCTGCTTGCAAGGAAAATGCTCCAAAGGGAGCAAAGCTGATTTCTTTGGCCTGGGGAAGTCAAAACAACGGGATGTGGAGATAAAATTAAAACCAGACCAGTCAATTTAATCCTTCATTCTGGGAAGGAGTCAAAGATGCCACAGCTGAAGGGGAAGCAGAAGATGGAGGCTGATTGACAGAGCTGGGCAAAAAGGCATCAGCTGGTATGAAAAGTTCCAACTTCAATACAACTGGAGTTAGAGGGAATACTCCTTTAGGACTACTTGGTATAGGAGTGAAAAACTAATGTAGTTATCTTCCAGATCAAGGAATGGCCACAGCTCTAGAGAAGCAAATGATCTACAACTTGAATCATAAGTTTCTAAAATTCCAGGAGCTTCTTATCTTTTTCTCTCCAGGCTCGTGTTGATATTTGCATCACCTCCTTTTGGACAGCTTGTGACCATGAACACCTCTAAGCCTATCCCAAAACATTCTGGTCCATTTCCAAAGCTACAACAGCCACCCAAACAGCCCACGGGCAGAAGCTTTGCCAAACACCAGGGAATGGGGAGCCAGAACAGGTCCATGTCTCAGAGGAAGGAGCACAGGGTAAGCAGTACACTAAAGCCCATCAGAGAGGAGGGACACTGCCTTCCCTTCTCAGCACTACAGAGAAGACCCACAGATCCCAGAGGATCAGTAAGAAGCTTTCTAATAACTATGATGTTCACCCAGGCTTTAGGGCCCTGCTCTCCTGACAGATTGAAAGGTTTTAGCGAGCATGGCTTGACTGCACATTCCATAGTCTGGGCACAGAGGGCAGGGATCATCCATGGACGAGAAAGCTGCATCTCTTCTTCTGTTTCTTATGTATGTAGGTGCTCCCTCCACAGGACAGGAGCCCAGTGGAAAATTTGAGATTATGCTGACAAATAAATGAAAGCAGATTTATACGGCTATGTAACGAAATTATTTGGCTTACACCTGAAAGTATATCTAAACAGAAGTATTATGGTTTTAAATCCTTCTCGGAAACAAGTTTCCTTGTTTCTTTTTGCTACCTTGACACTTATTAAGAAAACATGGACTGAGTATAAAACTATAGCCAGTACAACAGAGTAAATGTTAAAATCAGGGCAAAAGAATCCAGGGATAAATTTAGACTTGCTGGGGTGAAAATCCAGATGCAAAATAAATCTGACATTTCTGCTATTCACAGCTGAGGAATAATTGTATTAAATAATTTCACAGTTTTCTGGTTCACTGAGTGCATATTTTCTGATAACTCCCCAAAAAGGAAAGTATTTTGTATCCAGTAACTTACAGCAGTGCATTGCTTCACTCAAGCAGCACTTGACCTGCAATACACTTACTCTGTTAGAGTTCATATTTTCACCCTGTTTGGTTTGATCTCTTCCGCACTTGCTTGACCCAGTAAGCTATTCAGCTCCCACAAACCACACTGCACAGAATGTAATTGTGGAGTGTCACAAATTAATACCTACAAGAGGCCACCCCCAAATACATAAAAGAGGGGAAGTCATTATTAGAAAGGTTAATCTTCTCAACTGCTGCTATCAGTTTGACTAGATAAACTCAGGACCTCTTTTTGTTTCTTTATGCAAAATGTCAGCTTCTGTAGACTGTTGCCCTCTATGCCCCACACTAAACGTGCTACAATTGCATTATCATAAAGCATTATGTAAAATAAAGTGAGATTAACTTTCAATTATTTGGGTCAAAATTTATTCCAAATTGAAACCCATTTCCCTGCATCAAGTCAGGTCAAAGAATAAAAGCTCTCAACAGCAGGATTTAAAACCTTGTGCTAACCCATGGTGGCTTCACAATTAGCGGCCAGCACCCATGGCTGTCACCTTAATGCATGCATAACCTCTTACCCTGGCATAATTTCATATATTCCTCCCATTTTCAGCAGAAAGCAGCTCCATGCCAATGGCAGGAACTGGAAGGCATCTGATTTTCTCAGTCACTACACACTAAATATAATTGCTAATGCAGGAGTAGCTGTTGCATTAATAAACCCAATCAACCGACTCCAGAAAGCTCTTCCCTCTCTTCCCTGCTAACCCCACTGCAACGAGTCACTCCTTGAGGAGTGATCTACAGTTGTATTTTCTGCTAATAGACTCGGGACTTCAAGAGCTGTTATTTACTGGATGGTCACCGGAGATTTAAAAGTGAAGTAACCTTGGCTGGGTTCTGTATGGTAGATTTACATCCAGCAAAACAATATACTCACCAACCACTGAGGAGGATTTTCAATCTAGAATAGCAAACCTGACACCAGAATATATGTACATGTGGCACAGAGCAAACATGCACGATCCCAGTCATTTCACTGGCATGGAAAACCAGCAGTGTGAATTGCCACAGCTCTCCTCCTGGAGATAACGGAGTGACAAGGAGCTGGCAGCAGCCTGTGCCAGAGTTATCTATGGAAGCAGCCACGAGAAGGGGAATGTGCTTTATTCTGTGAACTGTGCTGTCAGCCCAGCCTGGGACCAAATCCTGCTCAGCTCCTCTCTGAAGGCAGAGGAACCGGACACTGGCAGCTCCCAGAACAGTTCATCCACCCGAAAACACCTCACTGCCTCCTCTGCAGAGACAGGAATTGCAGCAGACATGTGGGTCATGATGCAGGAGGGCTGGGGGATAGGGGATGTTTTCCTCTGGAAAATGCTTAACTGAACACAGGTCTCCCCACAAAAGTGCTACAGCTTTTCTGGAGAGCCCACGAACTGAGGAGTGGGAAGGGGGAATGACATTTTAATGGGCTTGGCCTTTCATCCCTCTCAAAAGCCCTGGCACATACTACCCTCTGGTCTGAACTTAACGTGTGATCCTGGAATAAGGGCATACACCAGAAATTCCACTGGATTGCTGGTGGGCAGTAACCTGCACTAGTGGCTCTGCTTCCGAGGAACAGCAGCAGCACACCTCTGGGCCAGCAGGAACACAGAACAGCCCTTCATTCCTGCAGAAGGGACTCTTCTCCAGGCAGAAGGAGGTCAGTCATAGGGCACAGCACAGGCAGCTGTAAACTCTCGGGGCACCAGGTGCCTTACCCTTCACAGGTGCACCTCCCAGTTGGTCACAAGTTCCACAGTAAACACAATTTTAAGGGAGTCCAGTATTTCTGTAAAGAGCTTGGTTCTGTCAGTGTGCTTGCCCTGCCCTTCTGTCCTCCAACTGGTACACAAAAAGCCCCAAGAAACACTTCTTGAACTGAAGAATTAATAAGGTTGCTGGCATTTTTAAATGTCAGTCAGTTTTTGCACAAGCTCTTTGCCAGTGGAAAAAAAAAAAAAAAAAGGGAGAGTCACAATCCATAATTGTCCAGCAGGAGTGTCTCCCTCTAATGAAAACGTGGAGGATTCATTTAGAGGATGCTCAGGAATGGCCATCCCAGGCACTGCTGTCTGGGGGTTGCCCCAGAGCTGCTCTGCAGCCTCAGCAGGGATGGCAGCTGAGACAGATGATAAGATTAAATGCTCTCCTTCCCCCAGGGCAGGCAGCAGCACCCCCACATCCCTGGGGAGACTCAGCAATGAGAGGGCAAGGATTTCCAGGGCTAAGGAAACAAGGAGGTCAGTGACTTCTCCTGACAAATATCTGCCTTGGAGACAGCACTACATGGATGCAGCGCTGCCCCTTGTTCCAGGGCTGGGCAGGGCAGGTGCTGAGAGGCTGTAGGGGCTCCTGAAGCAAATGTGCTTTTTGTGGGAATAGTAAAGACAAAAGGAGAATAGATTTTGTCTGGTCTGTAAGCCTCAACTTTAAATTCGTGTACCAAAATTCTAGATATGATGGAATGGGGTCAGACATTCAGCTCCTCTTAACCCCAACCAAATTCATGCCTCTAAAACCCCAAATATTTTAGAAAATTTCAGTCATATTAAAAAAAAATAAAAAGAAATCTTATAATTGCAGATGCTTGTTATTAGTTTTCTTACAGAATCTTTAAAGTCATGCCATCAGCAACGCTCTCAAAGCAGCCTGTCAGCTTATGCCTCACTCCTGCAGGGAGACACGTTATCAAAACAATCTAACCTTTTAATTCCTCCTGTTTTCATTTTTCAAAAAGCCCAGCAAGGACAAAGGCCAGGTAAACAGCAACAAACAGCAAGTGCTGTCCATGTTCATGGCAAATACGGACCCAGATTAATGAATCAAAAAATGTCTATAACACAGTCAGGCCACTGAAAAGCAAATGTGTGTTCCAAGGTAGCTCAGACTCACAGCTCATCCTGCAGCCACGGGGGTCCCCACCTGAGTGGGGATCTGCTGATCTTGATTGCTCGTGTGACCTTTGCTGCCTGTGCTCCAGAGCCACATGGGGAGCAGAACAAGCTGCTTTTGCACTGCATGAAAGCTGCAGGGTTAACCCTGGAGGCAATCAACACATTCCATCCTTGGCATGGCTGCCATGGATGAATCACACGTACCACTGGTTATCAGAAAAGCCTCTCCAGCTCCTCATTTACATTTGCACAAATTAATGATCCTTATAATTTTTATTCCGACAAATGGGCGAGCTCTTGTAATACATGAGAATTTAAATTTTTCACACTCATTTTAGGCTTAAATGCCACCCAAATGGGCACAGTGATGCAGTTTGTCTGCAGACATAAGAGAAACCACAGCCTCCATCTCCAGGCTCTTGGAGGAGCCAGGGCAAGGGATGGGAATCAAATGGCTTCCCTTTGAGACCCAGAGAAATTTTAGCCAAACTTGTGTTTATAAATTAACTTCACTGCTCTCAATATAAATACTCAGCAGGAAAAGGAAGTTTGATCAGTGGTTTCTGCAGCCACCTGGGAATGCAACACCACAGCTCCTTGCTCCAGAGAATTCCTTCATGGGATTTGGCAAATCCCTTAGGTTGCACTCTTACCCTATAAACGAGTTGCTTGTTTATCTTTAACACAAACTAGTCCTTTGGCTGTAAACTTTGGGCCAACCAAATTTCTATAGACCTAGAACTAGAACTAGATAATGTCTGCCTTAAGGACAGCTTTGCTTAGCTTAGTCATGCTAAATCTGCAGCACTTCACATCCATTGGGATTTTCCACCAGAAAATCTGCGGCTGTCTGTGTATGGTGAAAACAGTTATTGTCTTCTCCATTGGCAGGCAGCATAAAATCTAAGTGTCTGTGTCTCATTTAATAAAACTGGTATTTGTTTGCTGTACACATCTATAGGAAGAGGCTGTGCAGGGTTTCTACAGGAGCAGTGACATTAGAGCTTGTGTTTTTCTGTTCATTCTCATTTGAGCTTTTTCAATATTCGCAGCAGCAGCTCCCTATCTGACAGCCAGCCACAGCATTGAGAGAAAAAGGGAAAACACAAAAAGCCCCAAAAGATGCTGGCCAGAGACAAGCCCAGGCAAGAATATTTTATAGAGAATGCAAAACATTTCTGGGTTTGAATTTAGGAACACGCTTGTCCCCATTTACAGCAGCAATGATTGCTAATAGACCTCTGTGAAGAGTAAAAAATTATGTTGATTAGTTTCCAGCAGGGCCATTTGCCTTTGCAAAAGAGCCTCAAGTAAAATGAGTGCGAGAGCTTGTCCATGCTGTGTGAAGGGGAGAATTCAAATTCCACAGCACGCTGGGGAACCAGATACAAACCCAGTACCTGTGACCAGGGCACCCAGCTGAGAATATGTGCACTGGGCAGCCTGATTCCTCTGTGCAAACTCTTACCTGTATTTATTGTCCATTTTAAACCTGGGAGGGGTTTTTAATGATGTTCACCTCATTTTAAATGACGGCAGCAAAATCCGCTGGTCAAATGGTCAAGTGCCTGATGCGAAACCACTTCTTGCCAACAGTGAAATGCTAAATGTAAATAAACCTACTGTTCCTACAATCCTGCCCCAGAGTGTCAAATTGATGTTAATTTTTTTTTTAAGGTACAGAGGAAATAGATAAAAGAGAGCTCTGCTGTTCACCTCAGGCACATCTTCACTTCAGGCACATATTTACTGACCACTCGCTGCCAGCACTGGAATAGAAACTCTGCCAGCCTGATGTCAGGGAAAAGGATGCTGAATGTTTCCCAAAGAAAAGCTCCCCTCTAAAGCTTCAGCAAGCAGGAAAGTTGACCACATGGTTTGGGAGCTGAAGGGTACTTGCAGGATACACAGACATGACAATCCGTGTGGCCTTGGGTGTAGAACTTTGGAATTTCCTTCAGAAGTTTTGAAGTACAAGTTTTCCCACCTCCACACTTTTAAAGAATCTGCTCTTTGATGTGTCTGTGACAAAAATCTCACCCAAACAGAAGAGAGATACACTATCTTAGAATAATAGACAAGGATACCTGTGTTAACCTCTGAGAAGCGCTCAGGCACCACGGTGATGAACAGGATGGAAATGCTTAAGTTGACAAGTTGGTGTCAGATGCTAACAGAGTGCACAACAATCTCACTAAACATGACCTTTTCATAATTTGTCGTTGCTTTCATTGCAACCTTCTGCCATGCACGGTTGGCCTCAGCCACCTATTCAGCAATAAAAAGCCACATCAAGACTTACTTTTCAAATGTCAAAACATGGGGAAAAAAAACATATATCTCAAAAACTGGCAAAAAATGCTTTATCCACCGTGTGTAACTGATGGAAAGGGATTTTTATTTTGCTTTACGGTTCATCATCAAAAGAAAAGTTTCTTAAAAAGATGCTTTCACCATAGCAAACCAAAAGCACAAAAGGTCCAATAGCTGCCTAAAGTAGGAGCTATTTGAAGAATTAAAGCTGCTGTGGAAGCACTGTCAGCAACTGGAACTACCAATGTCCAGCCTCAGCTGTGACAGACACGGGAAGGATCCCCTGCAATAATGAACAGCTGAGGAATGATGCTCATTCCTACCCTGGAGCTCTCTTGCAGGGTAGGATATGGCAGTTCAGCCAATCTCAGTCTATAGAATGTTTTATTTCTCAGCCTGTCCATGGGACTGGGTGAGACTCTCACAATCCTGAACCAGCTGAGGGACCACACAAACACATCAGCAATGTCCCCACAGCATCATCTCCCATCCAAGAGCTTGTGCTTACTGGACAATCCTCCCATGGGGAGGGTGCTGTTGTCCTTGTCACCCTGCTCAAGGGGAATATTAGTTTGACAAGAAAGAGAAGTGATATTCCCAAGCATCAGGGGGGAAAGCAAGTGGTCTTTGTCCATCAGCTGTTACAGCTGGAGGATTCCGCTTTCCTATCCCTCCTTAGTCCTTTAGCAATGTGAGAGTGGGCGGGAAATCCACACACAGCTTCTGCTCCAGTTCTCTTCTCCCTTGCCTGTTACTTTATCTTTCTTTTACTCTCAGCTCTCCTGCACCAAGAGCACAGAGTGCAGCAAGGAGTGAATCTGCAGCATGGAGGATGTTCCCCTCCAGGAATAAAAAAGGAACTCCCATGGAAGGGCTCCAACACAGTTGAGAATAAAAGAACCAGTTTCTGAGGACTGGTAGCTCTGGGTTAAGTAGGGATAGCTGCCTCCTTCCCCTTTGCACTGCCCTGTGTGTGGTTATCTTAACCTTGTACATAGAAGTTCAGACACTACCAAGTATATTTCTGTAAAAAGCCCCTTCTCAGAATTGTTGCCTTCACACACACACACAGAAAGAAGCTGAATATTGGTCTATTTTCCATCCTCCTGCCCTGCCTAACAAGGGAGTTTGACAGGCAGACTGACAATAAAAGTAATGCAGGGCTGTTCCTTCATGCCTGCCTACACACCAGTCACTTCCATGCTCTGGAAAAAGACATTTGCTACCTGCTGTGCTGCTCTGCCTCCTTCCACAGGGTAACTGCCTTGGAGACAGCTAATGCATCTGGTTTTGCTCTTACCTTGCCCTTCACATAGATGGTGTATGATTTTAGGTGTAATTCTGAGTTATCTCTGGACAGGGCACACACACACGTGCATGTATGCACATGCATTCATTACCACAGATTTATGTGCTGGTGTTGAGCTGAATTCTCCTTCATATTTCAATATAAATGTACACTTTGAGTCTGATTTTCAGAAGTAACTCATCTTTAAACAGGCATTTTCACTCACAAACAGTTAAACACAACATCATAGTGTTTACAGCCACTTCTCCTGCCTCAGACACCACCGCTGTGGCAGAGAATTGGGTCCAGTCAATAGCTCACTATATGGAAAATCCAAAGCAGCATCATGTGGGAAGTCAGCTAAAAGGAAATAGAGTCTGAATATGCAGCACACAGTCAATCTAAACTGCACAGCCAGGGACAAGAACTTTTCGAAATCTTTAAGGAAAGATTACAACTGAGTTACTTTCAGGGGGGTTTAGGGCTTAACATTTGCCTTTTCTAAAGAGCAAAAGAAAATCATTTAACTTGACTGGTCAGGGCTATGTAGGGACACAGAGATCAAAATGACAGGGAATGACAGGGAGACAGCTGAGAAACCTGTGAGAGGAGAAAGGGGAGCAGGGGCTCTGTGTGCTGCCTGGAGCTGGAGGTCCTCTTGTGTTTGTGGGTATGTTTGTGCAGCAAACAAGCAGCCAACTGAATCTCCTTGTAAGACATCAGCATGTTTTCACATCTGACTGCCTGAACCTGAGCACCCCGGCTGTAATTTGGACTTAAAGTGTGACTGACCTCCCTTTAGAACATCAGAAACACTAGGCAAGAAAAACAGCCCAGTGTGTGGGGAGGTCAGACCCATCCAGCTGTCAGAGTTACACAGATGTGCAACTGGAGTCCTGTCACTGAACCATTCCTGTGAAAATACACAGTTATGTATTCTCAGATGGATGTGTGTGTAGGGAGAAGGCCTCTGCCACGATGGGGATTGTCACCACTTGTGGGGCAGTCCAAGCCTGCAGCAGAGCTGGCTCCAATAAGCAGTAGCCAAAATAACCTTGTCAGCAACACCCACAGTGACACCAGGACACTGCACTCTGACCTGTGCACTGCTCTTGCCCCTCTCCATGGTCTCATTCTACTAGTTTGAATTTGGCCTTTTTAATACTCTCTGAGATTGTTAAAAATCAAGGACTGATGTAAGAGGTGGATATTGCAAATGTTGGCCTTTGCTCCTCTGGTTCACTTTTCCTATCTGTGAAGTAGGAATAGTACTTATTTCACAGAGATGATGCATCTGATGCATGAGGATAAACACTGCAGTTACCTCACATACGAGGCCACTCTGGAGGTGAAATATGTCTGAGTGTAAACACCACTTTCTGAAAACATTCATTAGCAATGTTTAGGCTAAAGGAATCTCCATGGCCATATGGGCTCCAATAGCCTTATTAATCTGCTTCATTAGTGCCAGGCAGAAAGTTGCATTATTAGACTAATATTCTCTTTTCAAAGCAGCAGGGGCTTCCCCTTTGCAGTCTGTGCTTCTGCTTGCAGGGTTCTCTTCCTCACATCCCATGTACCTGCACCTCTTGCCATGCTCCTTCCCCACCACACTGATTGTAGACTGGCACCTCATTTCTTTCACTACCACTTTTCCACACGTGTTTTTCCCTGCAGCGAGGTTTAGTCATAAAATAATCTGGAACTTTTTGCAGTGCCCTTGCATCCTAATCAGCAAAGTCTTCATCTCCCAGCCCACAGAAATCCCTTCTCTACCAGGGTTAGGAATTCCTCATTATTCCCTGAGTCCCTCTCTGAGCTTCATTTAATCTATCAGGATTCAAACCTGGCCTTTGACCTGGCCTTTGACCTCGACCACCCCATCTCCCCCAGTCCTGGCCAGTATCACAGTTTGACCTCCCCAGCTCAATGCCATGGATTTTCTGCCTCCAGATGTTCCCTTCTATTCCCCTGTGCAAATACTGGTTGCTACAAGGATAAGATTGGATTTCTCAACTCATGGGTGAAGCACGGGAAAGAAATGACCATTTTAACAACCCCTGATCACTGATGTTAAAATGATGATTTCATTTTACCATCATTCAGGGCTCTTTTAGATCTTAGCACTTACCAAGCTAAACAAAACCCACTTTAATCAGTTCTAACGAGATGATAAATACATATACACAGATGATTGCTGAAATGCTGTCCAATTTAATCTTTGTGCTGACAGGAATAACTCCAAATATTGCAAGGGAAAGTTTTCCATTCTCTAATACAAACTTTGCCTGATTTTGGTTCTGTAACAGCTAAAGCACTCCGGGTTACCTGATCTAACACCTTCTGCATTCCCAGGATCCCCAGAACAATATGGTGCATAAAGCTGTTTGCACATCTTTGTTTCCTGAATAGAGCAGGAATTTAAATAAGGGAATTTAAATCCAGTAATCAAGTTGTGGATTTGGGATTTTTCAGACTCCCCCCAGTAAAGGTTTCTCTCAGGCAGGGTGGTATTCCCATGGCCCAACTCCAGGTGTCTAAAGCTAGTTGCCATGGACTCTGAAAGAAAATTCATTTGCCTCTGATTCACCCTTTGGAGAAACCAGTTCTGTATCATAACTCTAAAGGGTACCTACAGCAAACTTCTCGATGCTTAAATTCAGTGGGATGAGTCCCAGCTTTGGAATCCAGTCTCCTCCAGTAACGTTGTCCTACTCCCAGCACACTGCACAGGATCTGAAGTTGAATGAAAAAGGTGTTTTTAGACATTTCTTTGCTATGGACTTTCACTTCATCCAGTCTCTCATCTACAAATGAAATGAATTTTCAGAACTAGATCTGGAGAAAGGACCAGGCACTGCAAGCACTAATGTAAATTTTCCTTTTCTGCTGGAGGAAAAACCTTTGCTGACAAGAAAGGCTCTTGGTCCCCTGGGTGAGTGTAGTCCTGTGGAGACTGACATGGAGATTATTGCTCGAGATCCTGCTCTTTGTGCTGTGGACACCTGGGACAGGGATTAAAGCCACTGAGCCCATTTGACATATAAGAGACCACCAGCACCTTGGCAAAGGGAACAGACACCACTGACTGCTTTCAAGCCTTAAGGGTGGAAGGGACAGTAACCAGTTTATGGTCATTTAAGAAACACATTTGTAATTTCAGTGGGACTCAAAAGACACGTAGAAGTTTCCAGCCTACAAAACGAAGCCTTTAAAAAGCTGTGATTTTACAGCAGAAATATTGAAATTAAAACAGATCCACCTTAATACAGGATTTCCCTCGGTGCATGTTGAAAATAGGTTTTGCTTTTAATATATTATTGTAAGACTTTGAAGGTGACTTCCACAGTAGCTGTCCTAGATCATTTCTTCCCCTTTCCTGATTTCTGAGGATTGAACCAGATGCCATTTTAAGGATTGTTAAGCAATAGTTGTAAACAGCAACTGACTACACAAAAGAGCCCAAACTCTGGACTGAAACCAGGTGAGGCACAGGCCCTAAAAAATGTTAATGATCCAAAACCAGATCTGACTTTGAAACCACTGATGCCCTTCTTCTGGGATAAGAACTTCCCATCTTCAGCCTTCTCAATAGGCAAATTCCTGTGAAAATAGCTGCCTGAGGTTTGAAAGCTGGAAACCTTGGGGAAGCTCCATATTTTTAAGTAATCCTGAGTATTTCTTCTTGTAGTTTCAATCCCAGAAATTGACAGCCTTAACTGGTGTGTAAAAGCTAATGGCCCTCAGCAGGCACCCGGCTGAAATAATAACCACCCCTGGATTATCAAAAAGCAAGAATTCAGAGCATTTATAACAAGTGATTTACCTTGAAAAATAGGATTCATGTAATTAGCATGTTTTTTCCCCCATCTCTAAACACACTGGGCCCAATCCTGCTTTCACTTACTGACCTGTCAAGCTCAGTGGATTTATACAGGTGGAGCCATGGGGAGAATTGTGCTTGCTGTGCTTGGCTTTAATTTTAAAATAAATGAATTTTCCAGAACAGTGACAGTATTGACCTTACATATTATCCAAATAGAAATTTTAATGAAACAAGTATAACACTGAGTATAGCCATAATAGATATGCAAATATTGGTCTTTTCTTAAAGGTCTCCCTATCTGGTCACATGGATTTTGTTGCCTATGTGGGGGGAAAGGCAGGGAGCATTTATTAGAAGCAGAGCTGGGAAGGGTGGCTGCACAGCCATGGAGAATCAGGCCATCAATTAGATTTTCATTCTCATTTCAGGAGAATTCTCCTTTGAACAAGGATCACAGGAGAGCTGTAAAATTTGTTCCCTTCCTAATTTCTTCCTGTGATGTGACAGCATCCACCTTTGCTTTGCAGGCAAAAAATGCTATGCACATTGTGTTTTAATTGTGCTCAACTAAACGAGGTATGGGTGTAGGGAACAATCCATATGGACTCATCCAATGTATACAAACCAATTTAAAAAAAATAAAAAAAAACACCGAAACCATCAACAACAACAACAAAAACCCAAACCAAACCAAGAAACAACAATAACAAAACAAAAAAAAAACAAACAAACAAGCCAAAAAAACCCAAGCCCACCTGAATGGTTCTCCCAAGGTTCCCAGCCCCAGCAGATCAAAACTGCATTTTGCTTATTTTAAAGCTCCAAGACAGCGGAAAGTGAACAGGAGGCAGTACCATGGCCTAGATTCATGCATAGGAGCACAAAGGTTGGGAAATGGAAGGGCTGAAAAGCAATCAGAGTCACCAGCTGAGAGAAGTTTAAAATAACAGCCTAAAATCAGGAGCTTCAAAAAAAAAGTCAAATAAAAAAGATCTGCTGAAAAGAGCTAAAAAATACGTGATCTGAAATCATCTTGTCTGTGATTCCTGATACTAATCAAAATCAAATTACCTTCCTGCTACATCTGCCTAATGTTTCATTAGACCACATTGCCGAGGGTCAGATGGTTTAGGGGTATTTAGGCACCTAAAGATACAGGGATGTGTTTATTGGGATTTGTCATTCTTCCTGGACATCCAGTCCCCACTTAGATGATTTCCATGCACTGTTAGGACCTTGTGCAGAGCAGCTGCCTCACTCAGCACCTCTTAAAATCAAGAGCTGTCAACGAGATTCCCCAAAATCTTCCTTCCCCATTTTTACTTTCCACAAAAAACCCGGGTGTGCCTTTCCTGGCAGTGAAAGTTACAGTGTGAAACTTAACCTATGAAAGTCACAATGGTCCTGAAAACTTGCCTTTTAACTCCCCTGAGTTTCCCAAACCTCACTTCTAAATGCTCATGCTCTCTCCGTGCACCAAACTCTCCAGACATTTCTTACCCAGGCACTGAGTCCCTCCTGCTATTTGTTTCCCTGATCTCTGGTGACACTTCTGGTGGTGCTGCTCCTTCCTCCTCTTTGGACAGGGCCTGTTCTGGGCTCTTCTCCCTTCCTTGGTCTCATGGCTCTCTCTTGCTGTTCCACAATCATTCTGTGCTGACTCACAAATCTGCCTTCCCAACCCTACCCCATACACATAAATCTCTCCAGCACATCATCCAGCATAACCCCCCTGCCAGCTCAAGGGCAACTTGGGCAAAACTGAGCACTTTATTTCCCATATCCTCCACCCTCCCCCTTCCTGCCTCTCTCCATTATTTTCTTAATTTCTCCTCCCTCCTGCTCCCTCCCTTTCTCCCAGGCCAGCACTGTCAGCACTGCCTTTTATTCCTCTGCCACCTCCTTCTCACACACGAGTTGACGAGATGTAGTGAACTCTCTTCTCCATAATATTTGACCCTTTATTTCAGTCCAACCAACTCAAACTTTGCTATGCACTTTTCCTCCTCACAACCTCATTCTTCTACATCTCCAGCCTCCTCCTTCCCTCCAGGCTATTGAAGATTCCTCTCTAGCCCATCAGCCAGAACTTTGTGCTCCTTCTGTATATTGTTTCATTGACTTCTACTACAACAATTTTCTAGCAGTGTGTCCACAGCTCTGCCTCCTTTTTCCTATATTCTTTTTTATTTCTTCATTTTCCAGCTGGGGCAATCCTGCCATCTGTGCCTCATGTTATACAGATCCCACCCTCTGTGCTTCCCAGATTCCAAGTAACAACATGCCTTTTTCTGTTTAAAGTAGGATACCAAGAACAAAGGAAATTTTGGGTTATTTTTGAAGTGTGAGTTGGATGGACTTATTTAGCGTCTCCAGAAATGCTTTCCTGATGTATAAGAGCCCATATTGTTTGGAAGCAAATGTAATGGTAGGAGGTGAGTTTTATTGGCAGAATTGTTCTTCATTCCTGCACAATGAAGCTGATGATGCACTGAGACTTTTCCAGCTGTAAAGCTGCAGTTGCTCAGGGTAATTCCACTTATATTTGAATTTCTGTTTAAACAGGATTGTTTAGACATGGCATTCTTTCATGGGAAAGGGAAGGGGAAATATTTAGGGTGCACCCTAGTCTGAAGAAGGGCTCCAATACCATCCCAGGGAATGTCAGCATCAACCAAGGCCCCACTAGGCAGCCCTTCCAAGAGCAGACTGCAAGCATGAGGCGAGGTATGCAGAATGACAACCCTCTATTTCTTGGAGTAGGAAGAGACTGGTTCTCAAAAATGTAGGAAAAAAAAGGGAGATGCCCTAGCTCCTCCCACCTTTCATTTCTTTGGCTATTTTTACAAGAAACTGAAAAGAAAACATTTCATTGCAAGGTCAGAGAACGTGTTTTGTGTTGGACTATTTCACTTCTTCGTTTTCATTTCAGGGTGAAAAACATCGGATCTGCTTTGGCTTGATACAGAGTAAATTTATCTCCTCCAGATTTTTGTTGTGAAATTGGAAAGCAAATTCTCAACCCATTAGAAAGCTGATGTGTTTTGCTCCCATTCCTCACTAAGAGCAGTTTCAGTTGGGCCTTTTCATCTCAATAGTATAAAAAGGATTTTTTTCTCAGTTCTGTCTCTCATTTTTCAGTCTTCTTCTGAAAAATAAAAAAAGGACCCTCCGGAGAAAATTATTCTCTAACCTCTGCTTTGAGTTCCTTCCCAACAGAGCCAGTTCACTGGATTCTCTGTCCTCTTTGTATTTCCCAGTAGGAAATGGTTTGGAGTTTCACATTCCCCTCAAGTGCCTTATGAATTCCTTCTCCTTATTCAGGGCATTGAGCTGAGTCCTGTGCAAACAACCCTGACCTGCACCCCAGAAAAGAGCCTGGTTTGGCCTTAGCGGTTCCTTAGGAATTTTCCAAAATAAGGCAAAAGGAAAAAATCTATTGCATTTGCTCAGAAAGGAAAACCAGTTAAAAGTCACAGTTCTGCATATTCCTATAATCCTGCAGCAATTCCAGACCTAGGAGGCTTCCTGATGTACTCAGTGGCTTACAGAAGACAAACCATTTTGCCTATTTCTAGGGAAAATCCTGTGAATGTTCCCATGGATGGCATTGGGAATCCATTGCTGTGGAAGGCACGGTGTGTAAAAATTAACTGTTAATGCAACCAGGTTTTAGGCCTTTTTTACTCCTGGGAAAAGCTTCCAAGTATATCCCAGCCTCTCCAGAAAAACCAGCAAAGGAAGAAGCCCCTATTCCCACAAAAGAGAAATAATTCCTCCTGGTCAGGGCAGAGCAGAGCAGAGCTGGCAGCAGTGAAGCAAACCAAGCTGGGTGTTCCCAGCCATTGTTCCACACGTTCCCAGATCCTGCACGGGTCACAAAGCAGAAATGAAGATGTTTTGCACAGACAGGTGCAGGCACTGCTGTGATTAATCAAGCCATAATTAGGGACCTGTCGGCAGGCACTAAATATATGTTCTAGGGCTTCAACCCTCTCAGAAATCTGTGGATGGAAAACTTGCCAGGCAGGAAATTTATAAAAACAGAGAGTCTTTGGATGATGAATGTGTACAAGAAAGGAAACTTTCACTAGCCTGGGATAATGACAAGTCTCTCTATTGCTCCACATGTATAATTTTTTTTTCCTATTTCTCTGAGTTTATTCAAGTAAATTGACTACATTTAACAGATAAATTCTACTCTCTCTGCAGTAAAACAGGCCCAGTTTCAGCATCTACAGAGGAGTACTGGCTTTACAGTTTTACACTGAGCCTGTGAGTGTGTGGAACACCAGGATATTCAGATACACTCTGAGAACAAAACAGGTCTCCTCTGCCACTGCCCTACCTGACATAGCTGTTTACACCTGGGCAAAGGTAAAAGACCTCCCTTTGACAGTGAGCAGAGGGGAGAAATTCAGTGGCATTTTATAATCTGCACATTAATTAGTGCAAATTGAAAGCTTCAGGTATTGTACTTATTTCTATGCAAATGTAATATGGGGCCTCCCTTCGCAGAGCACGACATCACCCTGGGGCTGAGCTGCTCAGTACCCACTGAGGAAACTCATGGGGTTCAAGGGAAGAAAAGCAAGTAAATCCTGCTCAGGCTTGAGAAACACCATAAGAGAGGTCCAGGGGAAACCCAGCACATGAAACAAGGTGATCTGGGGAGCCTGTGCCAGCTAATGCTGCCCTGTTCAGATACAGCAGATGAGGGGCTGATGCCACTGGTTTATGGCCACCACTCTCACAGATTTTAAGTTTCCACATGAATATTCTCCCCTCTCTGTTCCATTTGTGTCTCTGTATGAACCAGCTCCTTCACATAATAAAACAATTCCTTTGGGCTGCTCTGAGATACAAACATGTTTCAGTCACAGCAGCTCACAGATGAACAGTCAATAGCACGAAGGTGCAGGGTGAGGAAGTCAGTGCTTAACAAACTGTCCATCCACCCACCTTCTCAGGGGTCAGTAGCAGGTGCTGAATTTCCAGCATTTCATTTCTGAATGTCGGGTAAAATGCACTGAGGAAAACAAAGCGTTGGGTGTCGGATTGAGCTCAGTGTTATTAAATGGGAGGGGAAGTCATCTAATGTCTGTTTAATTGTGGCTGCCTTTGCTGAGTAATATTGATGATTAATCAATTGACCAAAGGGGACAAGCTGAGAAGGGGAATAAGGCTGAATCGATGTGCAGGAGAGGATGAGAAGTAAGATGGACTCTGAATCGATGGTGTGGCCACTTGTTCAGTTAGGCTGGAGATTGGGATGTGCCCCCTGCTCGAGTCCAAGAGCAGAGCACAGAGGTTGCTTCACAACAAAGACATTTCACTGCTTTTTATTTGTATTGATTTCCCAGTGAAGTGTGTCTTGGCATTAGGGATTCCCACTGAGCAAGGAAGAAAGATCAGCTTCTTTCCTCAGAGGGTCAAGAAATCCTGAGTGATGAATCTTGTCTTCTCAGAAAAAGAGTCAGAAGCAGAGGTTTGAATCACAGAATCACAGAATATACTGAGTTGGAAGGCTCTGAGTTGCCTACTAGAAAGGAAGAACTGAAAGTGTCATTAAAAGGGAGGAAAATAGAAAAGTATCTGAAGCTGAAAAGCTGTGATTAGAAAGGAGGAATGAGCAACAGAAAGATTGATGAGGTCAGTGCTGTCAAAGGGAGTACATCCGATATGGTGAAAATTAATTTTGTATTTATTTAGGGCTTTTGTACTTCAGACAAGTGTATTCCATAGACACCAAAACATCACAGGCATGAGAGCTTTCTTTCTCAGCTATGCTTTACTCCCAGCCAAGCAATAAATCGCTGAGCAGAGCTGGAAGAAGTGCTGGCCTCTGCTGGAAGGAATTCTCATGGCTCAGCTGGGTCAGAGTCCCTGAGTAAATGCTTGAAATCCTGTACCTGGTGCCAAGCAGGAGGGAAGGGGGTCTGTCGGGCTGCACTGCAATTCTCAGCTATTGGGTGTTAACTCTAAAGCACTACATGGCTCTGGAGTTGTTTCAAGACTTTTCCCTCTTTCTTACTGATGGACAAACTGTATAAAACACGGAATAAGTGGCAAAACTAAGACTTGCCCAGGCATCCAAGCTCCTATAAAGTATCCAAACAGCAAGTCACTGCAGCACCAAATTTTAAAGAACCTCGGTAACACTGATAAATCATTCAGATAATGTTACAAATGAAGACAGTGAACACTGAACTCTTCCTTGCTGCTTTCTGTGCTTTCTGAAAGCCTTGGCTGGTTCAAAGCAGAAAGGGTGTTCCCCTGCAGGTAAAACAGGCACAGAGTAACTGTGCTTCCCTGAGGAGCTCATGAGAACAAGAAAAAGGGCTTGGGACTTTTCCCAGATTCTCTTGCCAGGTGATATTCAACGTCTGGATAATCCTGAGGCCTCACATGTAAACTTAAATCTTGCCAAATTTGTGTTCATGCCCCATTAGCACTACCTGGAATATTCCCCCCACATCAGGATGTGGTAGTAGACACTGAACTTCCCCCTTTCAGCTGCTCCTGAATGTCATTCCACAGCCACCTATCCCACACACTAGAACAAATGAATATGGATATTTTTCTCTCTTTTTTGTTTCCCATCTGCATGAAACATATGCCACATACAGTGATTCCAAAAGATCAGAACAGGGTCTATAGTCCACATGCTAAAATTCGTAATAAAATATGCATGACCAAACCTTGCAGAGGAAATCACATTTCAACCCAGGAAAAGAGCCCTCCTTTTTAATGAGGGTTTAATTAATGTCAGATGGGCTCAGTTGGTAACATTCTTGCCTCTGGTGTAGAAGGTCATGGTTTTGAGCCCTACATTGGGCTCTGGGCTCATAACCAATGCTGACACTGCAATGTACTTCTGCTACACTGTTAGAGGTTGTGACCTTCAAATGAGGTGTTTAAACTGAGATTCCTCCTGCTACTCTCTGGTGGTTCTTCCAGCTGGAAGCTAAAGATGTCCTGACACTTTCTGAGCAGTCCAGGGAATAGCCCTTGCATCCTAAACTTACCCTTGCTGAATAAAGCAAGTTATTATATCCAAAGCTGCAACTCTCAGCCATTGCTGACAGTTGACAACACCCACTAATGAGCTTGTTGTGTTTATTTATGTGCTGACTCCACTCATCACCCAGGAAAAGCTGCTTTGTCACAAATGGTGAAGGACTTTTGCTCAGTGCTCGAAGAAATATAGGGAAGACATTAAAAGAACACTAAAAGGGTTCATTTCCAAAATGAGAATGCCCTGTGTATTTTCCAAGAAAAATGGTACTACTTAGAATAGGTGAATATTTTAGGCAAGGAGAGACAGAGGAGATCAGAAAAAAAAAAAAAACAACTGTGAGGCTTAGGAAGTAGGTAACAGCTGTTTCAAGACTTTTTGCACTTTAAGTTACATTAAAACCAAGACTGACCTTCAGCAGCACAAGGGTTAAAGATTTCAGGAAAATTATTCCTGAAATAGCAGTCAGATTGTGTGATCAATCTGTGTGATCTGTTAATCAGCTGAGTCATCACAAAAGACATCCTATGAACCCATGTGGAAATTAAGATCTTTATGATCTGTCCATTCCAACCATCACATATGATTTAGAACTCAATACCAGGCCTGCTCCACTTCCAGCCTTGCCAACCCTTCTCTCCCCTGCCCTCCATCCCTCCTCCCACCACAAAAATTATTTTAGAACCAAAAAAGGTTTAATTTCAGCTCCAAGGTAACTCTCTTACCTAAAGCAAGTCTATTAATGCAAAGTATTAAATGACAGAGAGAAAAAGCAACAGCAAAGCCCAGAACTTCATCTGGGTGTTTCCCACATGCCCCTCCAAGAATGTTTGCTACATCCATTTAAAAACATTAGATATCAAAGCTACTGATCATTGAAACCTAAGAGGCTTCCTAACATGGACATTTTGTGCTCCTGAAGTTCCCCGGTGTCCCCTGTCACACTGTTGGGATGGAGGACAAATTCAGCTACATCAAACTCTTTCTATTGACTCAAGCTTGGCTTGGGAGGAACAGCAAACTGGATTACAGAATCAGCTCCTGTACACTGTGCTCCCACAAACCAACCTGTTGAGAATAATCAAATATAGTACCACAAGCCAAAGCTTTGATCATCTAGAATCTGGTTTATGTCTGGGTAAATAAAATACAATCAATTCACATACAGAAATTTAATTGGATTTATTTCTAAGACATCCTACCTCCTGCCTTTTGTTCACTCTGCTGGGCCTACTGCCACTTTAGCAGAGCAAAATTGAAATGATGCCATGTACCTTTATGAAATTACATCTAAGATATTTACAGAGGCTCATGTCATGAACATGGACTTTTTTTATTCTTCAGTAAATTGTTTCTGATCTCCAGGTAATAATTTTAATGTTAGAAAGGCCTGAAAGTTATTTATGTCCCTGAAAACCAGAGAAATTTGAAAAGAACATATATTTTTAAAGAAGATAAGCTGTAGTTCCTACACATCCCAGCTGAGCTCCCAGCCAGCCTCCCTTGGGAATTCAGTCCCAAAGCTTTTGTATGGCTGTGTTATTCAAGACTCTGAGCAGTGATCATATTCTAACCCTGATAGCATCTGTAAATTCTATAGGTAGAGTTGGTCTTGGTGCAAGTAAATGTTGCATCCAACTGTATTTCCTGGGATTTTACACACAGTGTAGTGTTGAATCAGCTTCTAAAAAGGCACGAGGTTCAAGCACAGAGCTGTACTGCAAGAACAAGGACCTGAAATGTCAGTTTAGAGAAGAAAAACTAATCCTTTCCTATTTAAGCTGAATGGGTGGAGTGCAGTGCTCCTGCTGCCAGAGGAGCTGCGAGCAGGTCGGTGCAGCCACACTGCCCCTCTGAGCGAGGCAGGCACCCGACAGTCTGGGACAGGAGCTGGCCCCGGGTCAGGTGGCAGGGGTACCTCAGGGGGGATTCTCTCACCTAATATTTTAGTCAGCTTCAGCAGGGCAGCCAGCCTAAAGTAGTTGCCCAGGCTCTCACTATATTTGCTGAAGAGGGGAGTTCAAAAAAACAAATAGAACAGTCTTAAAATGAGTGGGATGAATCATTCTGTGTAGCTCTGTGTTTCCTTCCACTGACTCCAGGGGGATTCCAAAAGGTGAAAGAAGACCTTAATGACAAGTCTGAAGACAGCACATGTCCTTGGTCCCCCACTAAAGATATGCTTGGCCAGGCTGGACAAGGTTTTGAGCAATCCATTCCAGTGGAAGGTGTGGAAGTGCCCCTGCCCTGGCGGGGGGGGGTGGAATGATCTTCAAGGTCCCTCCCAACCCAAACCTTTCTGTGATTCCATGGTAAGGCAGGAAATTATCAGTAGAAAATGTTGCCTTTTCCTTTGGCTCTTGGCTGCATAATGAATTCAATGTAGAAATGAAAATGAAATACAGGAAACTACAGGATTCCCAGACTTGGACACCTGCCCCTTTGAGCAGCGACTCTCGGACTAAAGCTGATGGGATCACTCAGGGCTCACAGATCTACTTTCATCCTTACAATGAAGTCTCTTTTAAGCACTGTCACATCCTGCTAAACTCCAACCAGGGTTTCCCAAGGCTTTTTTTAGACACTATAGCTATAGCAACAGGAACCCAAACAACCCCGTTCCCTACATGACACGATTTTGTTGGGTGTTTCTTACAGCTGGAATTCAGCTGTGATCAAATGCACAGGTGACAGCTCTGCTGAGGAGGTCTGACACACACACAGCAGGACCTAATCAGGCTGCAAAGGAACCTGAGGAGATTAGAGCAGTGGGAGCTGTAGGCAACACACACGGATTTGGGAGCAACGCCAGCCCCAAACCACACAGGGAAGAAATCAATCGCACCGTCACAAAACCAAGATTAGAAATAGGAGTTTCTTCCTCCATCAAAGTGAGGAGCATTAATCCTTTTTAGTGTGTTCTTTTATTGAAATGTGCTCTGGCTTTCAATGAGAGTGGCTGCTGTGCTTGGAACACAGGACATGGGGAAGTGCAAAATACTATTTCTTTGGCGAAAATCTACAAATGGTTCCAGAGTCTCTGCCTTGGTGACATTTTCTGGAGGCCGCTGTCCTTGCTCTGCTGCCCTGGCTCACGGGCACCACTTGCAGCAATGAACAGGGCAGTGCCTTGTGTTCATCCCTCGGGAAAAGATATTTTTACAAGTATTGATTGAGCAGGCTGCAGGGCAGGCAGACTGATAGCAGCAAGCTGCTTTTATAGTGTGGCTCACCAGCATGACAGTGAAATCTTCTTTATTCCTCATCATCACCTCTGTCAGTGCACTTTAAAGCAAAATCACAAGATTTAGCATTTGATCACCACAGTGTGTTTAACGTCTGTACACCAAATGAAAATATATTCTAAAGCATTTAGAATAAGCAAACCCACGAAAGTAACTTAATCATTTAAGCATTCATTGCTATCGTCTAACAGTGCCTTTTGCTTAGAAATTCTCCCTAAAAGGAAGCTGATACTGCAGCTAAGCTGTTCTCCCCAGGCTCTGGGAGCATGGCCAGACGCTGAAGGGACTTTCCTCTGGAAGATGTAACCACCTCCTCTGGAAGATGTTACCAAGGGGCAAGCGTGTCTTTGGTTAGTACTGAATGGCCACAGCTCAAACAAATCAAACATTCAGGCCTGACCATAAGCCTGATAAAGAGTGATTTTGTTGTTTGCCCATGACTGTGAAGAAAAGTCAGACATGCATCCTTGGAAATGGGAAAAATGGAAAGAAGGCATTATCTCCAGAAGGGATGGAAAAGCACTGACAAAAAAAGTCTTCTTCTAACAGGAACATTTCTGAAAACCTCTTCCTAGTCCCAGGAGAAAAATTTTAGCCACTCCTGGAGGGAAAAGAATGGATCTTCTCCCTGTATTTGTAGAAAAGAGGCCTTTGGAAAAGTGTTCCAGTGGGAGTGTACTGGCAGAGATAAAGGCTGCACCACTTGGAAGAGCTTTGGTAGCATGATAGTCTCTTACTACTGTGATCAACTGTCAATAAATCAGAAATTTATTGGTATTCAGGTGTATAGTGAAGCAACAGGAGATGCAGAGTCACTCCACATCCCTTTTGCCTCTGTTGTTCTCATAATGTAAGATCACAGCCACCCAGGTCCAGGATTAAATCCTAAACTGTACTAATCATCATTTGGGTTTAATTTGAAAATTGCAATTTCATGAAAAAAATTATATATGTTTCAGTTTAAAAAAAAAATAAAACATTTGGCTAACATGATAACTAGTTTCAGCTCATTTTTCCTTCCTTCTGTTTGGGGTAAACCTGAAAATTCAACTGTTCATCTGGTCCCAGCTTTCAGAACACCAATTCCCAAGTAGCAAAAAAGCCCATTGCTCAGGAGCTTTTACCTGGAGTTTGGTATCAGAGAAGAGACATAAAAATGTTCAAAAGATTGAGTCAAATTATTGTATTTTTAAGCTCTTTTTCAGAATTCTGGATGCTGAAGAGTAGGTAAAAATGGCTGCAGAACAGGGCAGATGATACACTACAGAACATACTAGAATACTTCTAGTCCTTCTCAAATTATAAATAAAGATAGGTCTGTGTCTGACATTGCCTTTGCATAAAAACTACTGCCCAAATCTCAGTGTATCCAATCACTCAACTTTAACTTAATTCCTCCACGTGACTTCTACAATCCAAGGGCATGAACCCACTCATTAAGTACAACCATCACCCAACCTGAATATAATGGAGCAAATGACTCAAAATTGGTCATAATTGACACGTAAAACTCCTGTTATGGAGTGACTAATTTATTCTTCATTCAGATTTGTAGCTAAGGAAAATAACTTCCACTGATAAATAATTCCTCACACATTCACTCCAGTAAAGAGCTGAACAGGTGTGGCCATGTCCCCATTATCCAAATTGTCCTGGAGAGGAGTTTTAATTTGCCATAAATACTTTATGCTGCATCCTTTACTACTGTATTATTCATTTCCTAGCAAAATGTGAGGCAAGTAATTTCACATGGGAAAAGACAGTAGACGGATACTGGCAGGGATGTCTTTCTTTTTCAACCAGCCTTCAGGGGTTTCTGGAAAGCAGGAAAGACTGCTGATACTCAGAGAAAGTGGCAAGATCTCCAAGAAGTACGTAGGAAAGAATTTTCCTCTATTGGGAAATGCTTCAAGATTTTTTAGTGTTCCAGATAACAATAGAAAGTTAAGATGTGAGTTACATAAGAGAATAAATTCCCTCTCAGCCCTGAGAGACATTTCGTTTAGATTTCAAATATTCTTACTTCAATAAAAGCACCAAAAGGAGTCATCATTTCACACTAAAAAACCCAAAACCTATTCATTTTCAAAAGTATTCTATACTAAGAGTTTTTTGTTTCTCCTCAAAACTTCACCCTAAACCCAACTATGCTCTAATAAACCGCCAGTTTTCCATTATGCTAAACTTTTGCATTATTGTGAAAATACAGAAGCCTTTAGGGTGATTTGTTGATGCCGATTATTCCCTAGAGTACCCCTAAACTCAACAACAACTTGAACCTCTTGCTCTATTCCTCCTCAAATAATTTAAGTCTAACAATCTAAAGATTATCAGGCAGCTCACAGCGGAACAGAATTTCCTGGTGAACATGTAGGAAAGAGATCCACGCTCTCTAGGAAAAAGTTCTTGATTTAATATTAAATTTTCCTGACAAAAAGCACATTAGACCTGGCTCAAAGCATACTGAAGTTATTTAGAATGGTTTATCAGACCTAAATAAAATAAACCTTAATGTTTCCTAACAAACAAGGAACTTCAGTGATGTGGCTCAGAAATTGTGTTACAATTCAGACCTTACAAAGCACTCTCAAATCTGGTCTTCCCTCTATCCTGCTCAGACCCTTCCTCTTCCCCCACTTTGGAAAAGTTGTGTAAACACCTTTCCTGCCCTCAGCAGTGTGGCACAGTGTCCATCCCTGTACCAGTCCACAAACCTGACCATCTCAGCCATGCTGCCTTTGAAGGCAGACAGGAAAGAAATAGATAATAAAAACAATCCAAGAAAAGGACTCCAGGATCCCGCTCCAGCCCTGCTGAGATTTGTTCCCTTTGAGCTCAGGGTGCAGGTCTCCTGTAAGATCTTTTCAGAAAAACTGACAAGAACAAAGCCCACAATTATTAACCTTTCCACTTGTTCCCATAGTTTATTGTGACAAGACAATGCAATAAGCTTGAAGGTAATCAAAAAGCAATTTTGTAGTAGTGAGCTTAAAATGACAAACCTTTCCTTTTCTAAATAAATCACCATTATTCCCACATGGTCCATGCTTGACAAGTTTGTTTCCTTAGTAACAGAGTACTTAAACAGGGTTTGTGTGCAAAGATTTTACCTTTAGCCACAGAAGTGAAAGAGGAGATAAAAGGACAAAACAGCATCCACCCACCTGAGCCTGCGAGTTGAGGATTTACCAGCTGGGTAAGGACAGGAGCCAAGGCTGTGCAGGAGCCTCTTCCCTCTGGGCTTTTGGTGCACTTACCAGAGTCCAGGGACTCAGAGGGGCTTTCAGACTCCAGTGCCTAAACTGAATGTAACAGTGCCTGATGTTTGTTCAATAGCTCACCTAATGTTGAGGTCAGCTGTCTTATAAATTATTGAGCACATTAACAGTGTTAGGACTGCAATATAAATAAAGGGTATGGGAAGCAGAAAAGACATACAGGGTGTCTGGCTCAAAGACAAAAGAGGGAATGGACAGAGGAAAAGATTTAATGTGCTCTGGGTACATCTGAGAGCTGTCTGTTTGGTTTCATCAGTAATTAAAGGAGTGATTGCTTTGTGATAATAAATGTGTTTGACTGGATACACAAAACCTGATGTTATGTGGTGCTGAGCTCGGTCCTATGCTGGAGGAAATCCTTCATCCCACTCTGCTTGTCAGTGCTTAATAAATTCCTAGCTTTCTTCCATAAAATGTGGTGAAATCAAGTAAACATTGAAAGGCCTTAGAAAAATTGCTCTGTAATTAAAGGAGGACAGCTTTTCTAGCTTCAGGTTAAGTTGGTGCAAAACAGATTGATTTTAAGTCTTTTAGAATTTTTTTAATATATTTTCCCCATTGTCAGCTGATGGGTTTCAAATTCCCCTTGATGAGCAAATGGCCTATAAGGTTTTACACGAGCAGCACGTTGATAACTCTAAATCTGATATTACAGAGCCTACAATTTTTACAGTCCTCCATTCAGCTCCCAGCCACTGCTACACAATGAGCCAATGTCTATGCAAAATCCCCCGTGGATCCCAAATACTTCCCTCCTGACCTGACTGTGTCACCAGCTGCCCCAAGGAGCCAAGTCAGAGCAGGTTGCCAAGTGCCAAGTGACTTAATAAGAAAAGGAATATTTCTACATCTTGCATCAATGCTTGAAAGGCAGTGTTGGTAACTGTGAGCAGCAGAGGCAAAGATTGTTTCTGCAGAGAAGTTATCTGAATGAGTTTAAGCCCAGATTCAAAATTTAATTTCAAATAAAGCTGGTGAGATTGTGATGATGATGAATTATCTCTATTGTTTATAAGTAAATATTCTCAGCATATGTAGATGGATGTCCACAAATGAATACTAAGCTTGTGATTTATAAAAAGTAAGGCAGTAGATATTGTAGCAGACAGAGCTTATTTTAGATTTCAATCAAAAGCAACAGACTCCAACACTCATTATGGCTTGAAGTCATATTCACCAGCACTTCGAAATGACCAGGATGAGCAGAATTCCCATTTCCTTACATTTCCCAAGCCATACAGCTTGCTCACAGGTTTGAACAACTCCTCAAGATTACAGAATTTGCTGCTAGTATCAGAAATATTGTAAATGCTGCTGGCCAAGAGACAACCAGATGGGTGATGCTGAAGGTCACCTGTTGGTACTATTGCAATGAATGAGGGGAGGAGCACTGATGGATAAATTACTCTTAAGGAAAGAGTTCTTCCCTTCATCAAAATCATCTGAATTTTAGAGATGAATTTAGCAATTCACTTCTGTTCAAACCAGAGTTTTGTCAAAGTGGCCCAGAAAACAAGGCTCACATGTTGAAAAGTAAGAATTCCAGAGGAAACCTGCAGAGCTGGAGGTTTCATTAGTTATGAGAAATACCAACAACAGGTGACACAAACCATTTTACTTTGTTTGTTATTGGCTTTCAAATAGTGGCCACAACAACTGAGAGTCACTACTGGAGATACCAGGAGCACAGGAATGTTAATCCCACAATCAAAAAGCTCTTCTCATCCATCTCCTGCCTCCTGAGCACCCAGTCTCCCTCTTGCACTTTTTAGTGTAGCCAACACTCAATATTGAGCTGTAGGATGAAAATCAAGACAGAGTTTTGCTGGTTAACAATTTACCTCTCTGCACGGAGAATAATGAGCCCTATTCCTTTAACTCTTGGGAAAACAGCTTCTTTTTTTTTTTTTTTTTTTAATTTACTGAAATATAAAACTTGCTAAAACTAAATTACCCACTTAATAACACACTTGCCCAAACATTCTTGGATGGCACATCAATGTGGAAGAGACGCCAGCTTAGATCCATCAGAAAACATGTTGCAGAGTAATTTAGAAAATATTGAAATGTCAACTTCTCTCCAATCCTCCCTCTGAAATGTATGAGAGGATATTGTTCAGCTCAATAATTCTATAGCTTTGTTTTCTTTTCCCTCCCCCCACATTATGTTATTTTCTAATTGTCTCCTGTTACAAGAGAGGAGGAAAATGATCCATTATTAAATTTTTTTTTTTTTACTCCCTCTGATCAGGAGTGAAACTTTCCCTCCAACTTCCCAACTTCCCAAACCACGTGCAGAGATTAAATTCTGCTGTTCTACAGTCAGAGAGAACCCACCAAAAGCAAAATTGTTTGTACAATTTTTAAGGAATAACATTTTGATCTTCCATCTGTGACAACCCAAGGTCTATCAGGTCTTTCAGCAAGAAAGTTGCATTTTGCATTACAAAGCTGGAATTGAGAGATATATTTGCAAAAAAATAATTAGTGTTTGCACCAACTTTAAGTGCTGCAGTGCAGATTTCTGCATTCCCCACTGGCAATTTGCATTAGCAATAATCAGATCAAAAAGCACGAGGCTGCAAGAATGACACTTCCTCCTGCACTGAAGAAATCAAGTGTGCAAAGATATTTTCTAACATTTCTTAAGATTGTTTTAATCCCATCTATGATAGCCAAAAGTACCTGCAAACTACACATTTAACCTATGGTTTAGAATGCTTTTTCATCAACATTGGTTTACTTATTCACAATATTTTATGGAACATGTTAAGCTGAATCTTGCTGCCAAGCAAAGACTCCAGGTTACTGTTTCTCACTCTTCCACAGTTGTCCTGTGTGATCTTAAGTAGATTATTTATCTTTAAACGTGAATATTTATACCAAGTAACTGTTCAGAGTATTGAGCCCAATAAGGTAGATCTTTAGGCATGGAAAGGATAACCCCCATTTACATCACAAGGAAGCCTATGAGCAAAATGGGCAGGATTTAACCTCTGATAGGGAAATCCTGAAACAACTGAGAAAATAATAAACTATTTAAATACTAGGCCTGAATCTCTGAACTTTTGACTACAAACTGTTGATGCCAGTAACTCCTGGGTGTCAGGAGAGATGCCTCATTCAAATGTTTAAACTGACAGAAGGCAAGGTTAGATCAGATAGAGGGAAAAAATTCTTCCCTGTGAGGCTGGTGAGGCCCTGGCACAGGTTGCCCAGAGAAGCTGTGGATGCCCCATCCCTGGAAGGGCTGGATGGGGTTTGGAGTAGCCTGGTCTGGTGGAAGATGTTCCTGTCCATGGCAGGATGGTTGGAACAAGATGATCTTTAAGGTCCCCTACAACTCAGACCATTCTGGGATTCTATGGTGACTGACTATTCTATGACTGAGCCTATTCTCACCTCACTGACAAACCCTGGAAAGATCCTGACTCTGGGAATAAGGTACTTTTCTACCACCACCCATTTGTGTCCTTCTGCCTTCTGGCACTGGCAGTGCCCCTCCTTACTCTGAACCCCAAAATTTAAGTCTGTACTAGACTGTAGGAAACTTGTATCACATGATGGACACCCCCACTCCAGTATCACCCTCCCACCTCGCAGCAGGTCTGTGTGAGCCAGCCCTGGAGCAGGAACACGGGGCTGCTGAGAGAATCCTCTGCTCTGGGACAGACTCATCTCTCCCCTGGGCATGTCCTACTGCAGAAAAGGCAGGAAAAGACAGCACCCTGGTTTAGGACACTCTCCAGGGTGCTGAAAACTACTTGCACAGAAGGAAGATGTGTCATCTGTATTTGGGCCTTTGGACACTCATTTGCCAAGTAGGAATTTCACCATCCCATGAAGGGATTTGTAGGTTCCTCTAGAAGGAGCCTGTCCCTCTACAGTCGGCAGGGAATAAATAAAGTACGAAACTAATACAAAACCTAAACTACTAAGGAACATTTTGGTGGCCAGAGGGGGAATAATGCTGGAAGCTTGGGTGTCCTGCCCCAGCTCTCATAAACCACAGCCAAAGTCTTCTGTTTACCCACAGAGACACCCAAGTTCTGCAGAGCTGTGCTTTAGGTCTCAGCCATCACAACTGCTCTTCACAAGAACGAAGGTGTGTGAGAGGAACTGAAGTTTACAGACAGATCAGCGGCATCAGGTTATTAATTACCCACTGTCTGTAAGTCTCTTTGAAATGCAATGTGTAAGCTCACAGCATTATTAAAAATTCCCAGTTACCACGCTGATGTGCAGTTCAAATGGTTAGAATAAACTGTTATCCTGCTCATTATTCAAATCACTAGGATAAACTGTAAAATCCTGGAATAGCATTACTGAGTGTCTGAGTGGAATCTAATAGTTTTACAGCTTCAAGTCCTGATAATATATTCCAAATGCAACTGAGACAGTGGTGTCCATCTAAATCTGGAGATACAGAGACAATAATTGTGAGAGGTGTAAAATCCATGGCTTCAAGACTTGTTCACTTGAAAATTCATCAAGACCACGTACATGTGGGAGCACACTGACAGCCCAATCCAAAGGGACAATTTTCAGCCAGTTCCTGGGTCTCCCTGCAGCTCTGTGAGCACAAACTAGAGGAAGATGCTGCAACACTGCCTCTCTTGGGGAGCACTGCAGCAGGGCAGGATCAGACAGACTGAGGAGGGCTGAATCACTGCAGAGACCTCCAGACTGTAGAGTCCCTGATGCCCTGAATTGCTTTAGTCATCACTTTAGGCCCAACTGCTTTTAGTGAGCACTTCAGCCTCCTGTGCCAGCAGTTCTTACGCAGATATACAATTTTAGATTAATTTCTTGATTAGAAGCTCATAGTTATCCAAGTCCTTTGCTCATCAGTAGTGTGACATTCACAATCTGCCAACACACCACTCTGGGAGATTAGGCAGAATAGATTTTAAATGGTATGTTATTGACATTTCAATTATTTAAGCTTCGGTAGAAAGTGACCAGATGAGGTTTAGATTATATGATTCGTCTCGCAGGAAAGTTCTGCTGGAAAGGATCAGATGAAAAGAGGGGTAAGAGGTGGCTCAGGTACCTGTAGATCAGAGCTGAGGAGCAGAGGGAGACAGGCTAGAGAGACTTGCTAAGGGGATGGATCCAAAAGCAGCTTTATAAAACAGTCAAAGGGATAGAAATGCTTTTCCTAAATACCTCAGGAAGACAAAATACCTGAAGGAATAAGCATGAAGCAAAAGGGCTTTAGCAGCAAGAATGAAATGAAAGGGCGGCCCCAAAACTGTTGGTGTAGATCAGCCCCAGCAGAATGAGGAAGTTTGGTGGGTGATTTCTAATCATGAGAAGACCAGCATTCTGGAATAACTCCAGTGCAGGCAAGACAACCTAACTATTTGTGAATGGGATTATAGCACATGCTTGCCAAAGTCAGCACCAGGCAGGGCTCAGGGACTGGGACATCTTTCCTAGCCCCGTTTGCCCAAGGAACACAGCACTCCATTAACACCAATCGCCATATGACTGCTACAAAATGGGAGATACAAAAGTACAAGTGGTGTAAAAGCCTGAAATTCCTGCTCAGAGGGTATCTCAAGGTTACACCCTCTTCTGTGTGACAGCACCTGCATCCTGGTTGGAAAACTCCAACTGCAAAATGTCAGAACCACTGGAAGTCTGTCATTATATGAACCTCACATGTAACAGTCTGCCTCAGTTGGCTTAGATCTTTGTTAAATGTTCTGTGTTACAGAAGGTCAAAAGAGCTGGCCAGCAATATTTGTATACTTATTATAAATTATATGTTCACAATAGCCAGACAGAACCAGGTGGACCCTCTAAAGAGGAATAAAAGATATGATATTTTTGATTTTCGTCTACTGGGGTAATTTTTTCATTTCCAAATAAGTACAAACACACTGAACCTCTTGAGGACAGCTGCAGAGTGGGAAGAAGTAGTGAAATATTCGAGGGGTTTGTGTTAATAATTATAATAATTAAAACTGTCACTGGTAAGCACTGAAAACACAATGGCCAAAATGTCTTAATGCAGACATCTAATTCCAAATGCAACCACATGAGCAGAGGACTCTTGAAAATGAGCATCTCTGGTTTCTGTGGGGCTGATCTGAAGAACTTCAATAATCATCTCATTTCTGAACAACTGCACTTTGTCTTTTTAAGAAAACACATCAGCACGAGCTTAAGTGCTGATGTAAACTGGGACATTATTTGGGAAATTGAGCAGAGTTTGGTGCCTAATTTAAACACACAAGTTAAAACACTTTGGCATAAATTTTACAGTTCTGCAAAGACACTCTTGCTCACAGAAACAACAAATCAGACGTTTTTCTTACACTGTAATACCTCCAGCCAAAGTGTGAAGATGAGGATATTCCCTTCAATTTTTAGAGAATATTTGAGGCACATTAACTGCCAGACTAGAGGGATGCTCTGCCAAGAAAAAGCGAAAGATTTTCCAAATTTCATTCCCGGGGAAAAGGTTTGTCATGCCACCTGAAGCCATGAAAAGAAAACAGTAAATATAATGCAGCATTAACACCCATCAGGCAGCATGTTTATAGGCAATTGTCTGCTTCACACACCTTGAGCTGTATAATGAGACACAGTGAGTTTTACTACCTATGAAGTAGAGCAATCATCCTCAAATGAGCTGCCTGGAAAGTATTATTGCTGTTATGAAATGGAATTTATATGTAAAAATAACAAAACAGATTCGAGTATTAAGTAGGTCCTTGTTGACATGATTGGAAACAATGAAAGCCAACCAAAAATTGCCTGTGATTTATGACAAAAAAGTGAGATCTGGGAAACGATTTTTTCACTCTTCTACAGACCCTGAAGCATTTATTTTTTAACTTGAACTTTCATTTATTCATTACCCTTAGGGCACCATGAAGTTTCCATTAGTGGCTAATTGCAAACTTGTCCCTGCCTCAAAATAAGTAAATTCCTCTCTGGTCTTAGCTCAAACTGAATTTTTAGAAGCCATAAACAGGGTTCACAAAGCAGCCAGTGAACTGACTGCCAACCTGAGAGGCTCAGTCTCAAAGGATGCAGAAAGCTCCCATTATATCATCACCTGGAGAGGCAGGAGCAGCTCATGGACAGCAGCTCAACATCAATCCAAAAAAGGCAGCAACACAGACAGATTTTGGCTACAGGACCAAACATCACTTTTAAAGCTTTCTCCAGCAGGAGGGCCGAGATTCAGGGGAGCATAAATGAAGGGGTTTGTGTGTGACAAAACAGCAACTTGGATGTTTGAAACCACTGTTCTCCTTCCCCTTTTCCCCTGGTCCTTCTCTCCTGTCACTCTATTGTAACAGAAAGCCAAGAAATGATTAACCAGTGGTTAATTATGGTTGGACTATACAGTAGATGTCTGATTCCATCTCCTCTTTGGTGAGTGAACTTCAGACAGCATAACTGAGAAGGGCATCTCTACATGGAGAGAAGCAGGCCAGTAAATATGAAACATGCACAAATGATGACATCCTGCCCCACATGTGGCACTCTGCACAGTTACAGATTTTGTTTACAGGAACAGAAGAGGAACCTGAGTGTTCTGTGAGCTGGGCCAGCTGTCACATGTAAAGATCTCATATATGCAGCCCAGAGGATTTGTTTCCCTAAACAAACTTGAAATCATCTGTCTTCTTAAATATAACTTTTGTGACACACAGAGGAGAATCAGAAAGCGATGCTGAAAGCTTTCCATGCTCTATTAATTTTATTATGTAAATCCACTCCCCAATTGATATTTTCATTCAAAACTAGCACAAGATTCATCATTATTCCTGGATGTGAAGGGATGTAAAACAAGTAGTATTCAAGCAAGTACTCTCATTTGGATTATTATTTTAATACAGCAGTATTGTCTGTAGGTAATTTTTAAAGCATGTTTGCATAGCAATTCAATGCTGCTCCTTTCCAGAGAGTATTTAGCTTTGTCAATATTTATTACTACTGCTTTTGTAAATACAATAGAAAGCAGAAATGTTTGACTTGAACCTAATAAGCATATTTTGAGCAATGCACAACATTGCTTTTTGAGTTATCTGTCTCCATTCCTAATAACACAGCAACAAAGGGAAAGCCAAACTCACAAAGACCAAAACCCCAAGGAAACACGGGCAAGGCATCCTCAGTGCCTGAACATCAGTTCTACTGCCAGAGGGGAGTGTTAAACAGTTGGTTAAAAACTGCTTTTAGTGTAGTTAATGTAACAAACATATTCACCCAGTCCTATGGACATACAGACAAATGTATGTACTTCATTTAAATCCTACATTCCTTATATACCTGGAAGAGGTGTTCCACACTCTGTGTGTTCCACACTGTCCTGGTCTATGGGTTGTACTTGGTCTAAAGGCCCAAAAGGGTTTGACTCTGCTGTGGATACTGGAGCTCAGATAAACCTGCACAAGCACACAGAAGGAGTTAATCAGAATAGCCAATAAATCAAAGCAACAGAAATGCTTTTTTCTCCACAGAAGCATATTAGTTGTGTTTTCTCCAAAACATTATCAAATTGTGATTTAGGGTAAAGAAGCACCAAGTGTTTTCAGGTAAAATTTTTGACTAAACACTCCAAACACAGAGCAGGAATTAATCCTCAAAGCAAAGAACTTCAAAGCAAAAAAAGTCAGCAACAGTAGGGAAATCAAAGCAACACAAAGCAGACGTGATTTGCTCCAGCCAGGAACAGATCCACACACCAGCTCCATGTGCTGTTTGTGACAATTTGGGGATTCAAAGTACAACTTCTGAATCACATTTAAAAGTTTGAAACTCTTACAGGTTTACTGAGGCAAGCCAATTCCCAGTGAAATTTATCAGCACCTGGCAGTGACCATATGATGGAGCTGCCAGATTGTGAGGGCTCTGGGGGCACTAAAATCCTTAATGGCCCTGACCAGCCTCACCTGGGGCTTCCACTCACACACAGGAGACCACAAACTATTTAAGATCCTTCCTGAGGGAGGGCTGGCTGAGTATTGGTTTCTAGTGTAGTTGTGCTCTTTGATCCAGACATCAACTGCAGACCCAGTTCCTGACTTGAGCTTGGCCCTGCCTCGTCCACGTGGCAAGTGCTGATTCTGACCTAGAGATGGACTGCCTGGTTTGATCTCAGACCTGTCTTGTCACCATGAGGTCTCATGATCTGAACTCCTAATTGGACTTGGCCACCACCTCTGTCCTGTTTGCCTGGCACAGGTACTGTGGGATGTGGGCCAGGCTGGTGAAGACCCTGCTCAGCTGCTCATTTTTGCTCCCAGGAGCTTCTGCTGTTCGCTGGTAGAGCAGGTCGAGATGCCCTCAGAAAGCATTAATGAAGGTAATAATGAGGTATGTTTAAGTGGAGGTGTTTTCTGGTAAGACATTGGCTGAAACTAAGTCAAGAGGGTTTGGTTTATGGAAAATGGCAAACTTCAACTGCAGAGCCAAGCAAACGAAACACGCTGCTTCCAGTGCTGGCATTGCCACTCAGAAACCTCATGGCACAGGGATTTGCAGCTGCTGAGCCAAACAGAAGGTGTTTGAGGCCAAACCTGAAAAATTTCTTATTCTATGAGGGAAATAAGAGGTTGCTTCTCTGTAGAACCTGTCAAGGCTGAATCAGGAGCAAAAAAAAGTGAGGGTTCAGGAAAAGTCAGAACTTGATATTCACACTCTTGACGTGGTTGTTCTCTTTTCGAGGTCCGCTACACATTTTCTGTCACTGAACAAAATCCTAGTTGAGGGTGGAAGAAGAGTTTTTCAAGAATCATGTGTAAAAACACGTGTCCCCATTTAGTCCCGGGGAACACAACACTATCATATTTTTCACAGTTCTGTTTTCAGCCAGTTTTGAGTAGAGTTTAGTCACTTACAGTTGTATTTTGTTTTGGGTGTCTGCATTTTATGGCCTAATTATTCTCCTACGATCAACTACACCAGGCTCCATGTTCTACCAAAGGGGAAAAAAAAGGCAAGTAAATTTTCCAATTATCAAGGCAATGTAGCACTTGTGTACATCATTATGAAGCTGTTAACAAAAATGCTACATTTTCATTAGCTAAAAAGCTATTTACCCCTAATGAGTTGTTAAAGACTAAGGGCAAAATTCTGCTTGCAGTTACACCAGCACAAATCTGTGATCTATCCAAGTGCCTTTCCATTTATATTGGTGTAAGTGAGAGCAGAATCTGGCCTGAATGCTCTTGGGTTTGAGTTTGTAATCTGTTTCTACTTTCAGAAAGTTATTGTACACCAGTAAGGACCAATCAATAACAGTAATACTGGGGGGGAAGGAGAAATTAAAGGAAATTCTTTCCCCCACCATTAGATTGAAGAGGTCAAAGTATTTTAATAGGTCTGTTCTTTATAGAAAGCTTCAGAGGGAAAGAGAAGTTCTGTTTGCTGTATTCTAGTACAGTAACAGTAGTCAGTGTAACCAGAAAGTATCACATTCCTGCTTGCCCCAGTTTTTAAAAACCAGCAGGTTGTTGCTAATGCATGTTTTTTTCTGTCTTCTGTGATTGATTCATCTATTCCTTTTATCTACTTTCATCTATGGAAGTATTTGCCATCAGTAAACAAATAATACAAGTATAATTAAATACAAAAGAGAAGGGAGATGCCTTGCATTGTATGAATTATCACCCAGAAATACATTATAACAAGCATGAATAAAACAATGTTTACTGTAAAAGGAGTAGAAACACACAGCTGTATAAACATTTCTCAGTAGTAGTAAAAGTATGATTTCTCACTCTCCTTTTCTTTACTTAGTTGAATTTAACTCTATAATCCCATAAGCCACTAAACCCTGGAGAGTATAAATAAAAGTAGAATCACTGAGGGCCAGCATCAATTCACATTACAAGGCATGGTAAAATATTAATTGGCAATGGAACACAGGGTTTAGGAATCAGTGAGTCCAGTGTGAATATCTGTGGAGCAGATGGGAGGGGAGAAACCCTTTCCAAGTATGAGTTAAGAGAGAGGTTCCTGTACAATCAACAACAGTATTTAAAGATGAAATGTCCCAGCATCTTCTAACATATTCTTACTCTCCCTTGTTTTGATTGACACGAACATAAAGTTACAAGCAAGGATTAATATCCTGGCACCACCAAATGCCCTGTGGTCCTTGTCCACACCAACCAGCCCTACAGTTCTAACAGCAGTGTTTTCCCATCCTTTGGAGGTAAAGAAGCAGTTGGGTCCCTCATTGCTGCTGGACTGGAGCACAACTCCAGGAACTGTTTTGCCTGGATGGTACAGGCAGGCTGTGACAATGCAGGGAAATGATCCCAGGACTCTTGGGTACAGTCCCAGGCCTCTGAACTGTTTATTCTTCCACTCTCTGGGGTGAAAGAGTGGGAAAGGAAATCTATTTCTTTGGCAGTCTCCAAAGGAGAACCCAGCCCAGGGGCTCAGGAGGTTTGGTTCTTTGTGTTACTGGATGGCCTGTGCTCTGCAGCACACATGTTCATTTGTCACATGTTTTCAGTCTTTGCTGAAATTCACCTTTTTTAATCCTTACTACCTCTGCCTTCTGGGTTACAACCTCTTTCTTTCCCTTTTTTTCTCCCTTTTAGCAAGTTTATCACATCTTGGTACAGTGTCCCACTGCAGCAGAAGCCAGTGGAGGAACTTGGCATCTGCTGCTGCTGTGTGTAGAGTACATGGAAGGTAAGATGATCCCACTCTTTTCTGCATCCCTGAGTCAGGGATAAAAAAGGATTCCTGGCTCTCATAACCAAATACCTGCTAATTGTATATTGAGGTTTGAAGTCCTGGGAGAATATCAACCATTGTAGAATTTGCTTTCAAATTCTAAGTGGGGAAAAGGCAGATTCAGTATTCTCTTGTTAAGGAGGATGATGTTTTTAAAGCCATAGGGCAGAAAGCTCAAGCCTTAATTGTTTCCAGGTTGTGATGAATATGAATGTAACACTGAAATAGCAGATACTCTTTGGAAAGCAAAAGTGAAAAGTCAGCCTCAAAAGACAGTCCATGAAAGTGTTACTTGGGGGCTTTGTAAGGGAACAAAAGTATTTTAAAATCAATATAAAATGTCAGTCACAACAAACAGATTTCAGAACTGCACTTCAGAACTGATGTGAAAAGTGATGTTTGGAGTCAAACCACCGAACTAATTGTCATTTAAGATTTAGAAGAAGATTTGGCCCTCAGCCTCACAAGTCAAAGACCAGTGCAGCAAATACATTGCTGGTCTTCCTTCCCTATTCATTTTACCTTCTAAGTCTCATGTGACCCTTTAAAAGCACTCATTTCCTCATCTCTGGCCTTGAAGCACTTGCATCCATTCTGCACGGGCTTCCAAATGCCCTCAGTGCCTCATCAGTCAGAAAGACCTGTTCCAAAGCATCATCCCAATCCCTTTTAGTTTGGGCCTTTTTACACTTACTTTCCCATTAGTCTGTGGCCAGAATAAAAAGCAGGCTCCACTGACAATACTCTTGCACAAGTCCATGAAATGCAACCTACCATTTTCCACAAGGATCCCAGCACATTTACTTGAAAAGCAGAATCTTATTATTGATATGCCACTGATTTATATCAGGAAGGCTCCACATCCAGCTATAATTTATCTTGGCCTAGTGTTTGGAAAATGAAGCATTCAATATTGTGTCCTTTGACAAATGTACATAGGCACTGGATCCCAGAGGTCTCTCTAACTAATGGGTTTATTCTTGCATCATTCTAGAGATGCCTAAACCCAGCAACTTCACAGAATTGCTTTTGCAGGTTCACACCAAGTAGTCCCACTGCTTTCAGAGAGAATTAAAACCAAACCACTGACTCTCAAGCTCAAAAGCTGCAGAACTCATTTTTTAAAAAACGAAATAATTAAAAGAAAAACATTAACCACAAAGACTTCACCTTTAGAGCCAAAGAGCCTGATTGAATTTGTCCCTGGAAATCTTATAGCAGTAGAGAAAGAAACACATATTAAAGCCAGGGTTCGCCTTCTGAGTGAATGTTCCACCGAGAAGCAAAAATCTCTTTATTTGCCTCGGATGCAGCCATGTATCTAATCTTCCCATAAATACTGCATGACGGTGTTAGACTGATTTAATGGCAACTCCATAAATAAAAAACTCCTTGACCTAAGGTACCAGCTCTGCTGCTGCCATGAAGATGCTGTTGGCGCTGAGTGTGTGGGATGAGGTCCCAGAGCTGTGCCCTGGCCTTGGAGATGGGCTATTGACAGCGGAAACTTGGATCCCTCCTTCCCTGAGTGGCTCAGGCTGAGCTGGGAGAGGGTGGCACATTTTTCCACATGGCAGGAATAATTTGTGAGTTGTTTATGGAATGCTGACTGCAGACAGATGCACAGGGATTGCCATTGGGATGTTGACATTTACAGCTGGAAGTGCTCTGCGTTTCCAAGGCATTCGGGGCACTACAGGAACTGTGTGTACACTTCTCAGAGGACTCTGGGCATCTGCTCACTCATGTCTACTTGCTCTTGGCTCAAGTACAACCAGGTGGTAGGGCAGAGACACCCATATCCCATGGAACCTTGGGGATGGATTGACCCTTCCCTGCAAAATGGGATTTTGCAGCAGGGAGCTCTAACCGTGACAGACACAACAGCAAACATTGACCTGAGAACCAGCCCTGCCCGTAGCCCTTCCCAGCTGACCTGCACGTGCCCAGCACCGTCACCTTGCCCAGAGACCACATTTCCTATCTACATACACGTTCTGCCAGCAGGAGAGGGAACTGGGCGCCAAGGATAGAAAAATCCATTGCCTGATCAGTCCAGAGAAAAGAGTGGGCTGAGAGATGGGAGCTGAGCGTGCTGTGCAGCACAGCCTTGTGTCAGCCCCTGCCCTGCCTGGGGAGTGCTGCTCATAGTGCAGGAATTCTCCGGGCAGCCCCAACGCGCTTCCATGGAGGTGACATCATGATATCAAAATGAAATGAGACTATTTAAATGCAAGACTATCGCGGTGCCAGTACAATGTGAAAATGGAACTAACTCAATGTAAGCCCACAGGGAGCAAGTTACAGTTTGAGAGAGAAATAAAACAATGTAAATGGATGTTACACTGGACTTAAAGAGCCCGCCGAGGCCAGGGTCTGCTGCTGAATTTGTTTGGGCATTCAGCTTAATTTGTGCCATATATCTTGAGCTGGATGCATTGTTTTACTGAATAGCTATTAACTAAAATTAACATGCAGCCAAGTGTGTTGGTGTTCAGGCAGGGTTTGACCTAAGCTGTGAAAAGCAAAGACACTGTGGAAGTGGAAAACAACTCAGTGATACAGAATCTACACAATTATGAGTGTCCTGGCCTAGTCAAAGAAAGATGTTTACAAACTCATTGGAAACTAAAATGTAAAAACATACATTATATGGGTGTATTGGGATTCAGTGTGAATCAAGGCTGGATTTAGGGCAGGGAGAGGGAAGTGAAAATGCAGTGTCATGATCAAGTATCTGAGGGGTGTGCAAAGAGCAAAAAGCAAGTTTTAGTCCTTAGGGGAACTATCGAGGGGTAATGGCACAAAACTGAGAATAAGAACTATCATTCTGATTACCAGGAACACTCTTGCATTAGTGAGATCTGCTGGGCTGTGACAGGGTCTCCTCTGGAAACACATTTCATCTGGATCTCTACTGGGAGTGCTGGGATTCCTGACACAAAAATGCATGTTCATGTGCTGCTTCGAGTGACAGCACTGATGCACTCGTGAAGCACACGCTGAGCTGGGCTAAGAACAGCTAAGGGATAGCAGAAAAACGTGGCTTTTTGCCACCCATCCTGCACTAGGTGTTATGGACAGTCCACCAGGCATCTGCTTAGGCAAAATCTCCAGCTGGAAAAAGGCCATAAGCAGGTAGGCCTGGAGGTAAGGTCATCCTCCCACTGCAGTGCACCCACAGCTCAGTGTTCTCAGGTATGAAATAATAACAAAAATACAAGTAGGTACCAATTTGCCAGATGGCACAAACCTTAAATGAATTAATGAGCAACAGGTCTACAGGACACAGGAAGATTTTATTATATTTTTTGAAGAACCTGGCCTTAGCAGTCTCCCAGGAACAAGAAGAGGGACTAAAATTTCCCCTCTACCTGCTAGTGACAAAAGGGAGGGATGGAGAGACACAACTAAAATTTCCTAGGTCTCTCCAGTTCTTTTATTGACACACAGTACTGCAAGTGACAGAATATAAATGCTCCCAAAGACATATTATAGTTCACAAAGCCTATAATGTCAACAAGGTTCGGGGTATCTGTAATCCAAATAACCAGGAATACTTCAGCATGTCCTTAAAGAGCACTGAGTTCATGGCAACTGACCTCACTACAAAATCCCTGGGAAATTTTGGCTTAGAAATACATGCAGGCACTACACAATTGCTGCTCTGTTGAAGTTAAACGTGTCAGCTACTCATTTAATAAAAACAATAATTTTAAAAAGACACGAAACAAAGCAGAACTCAATTAGTCCAGATAAGGGATCAAAGACATGATCTGTGTTAGAGAAGTTTTTAAGATACAGGAGAGTAAAATGATGTTAACACTGTGTTTGCTGTCCAGCATCATCATCACGAAATTCCTTGACTCCCTGCAGAGAACTAAGAAGAAAAGCACATGGGAAAACAGCAGGAGCTGAAAGCACCAAGCTGTGAGGGGAAAAAAAGAACAAACTCTCTAAGATCCAAACCAGTTATGGTTGCAAATTATCATCCTGACCGTAGTTAAGGAATTTATTAAGGATTGGGAAAAAAATGCAACTGAAGGCATAAACAGACTCACAGAAAGATGTACATTCTTATCTTTCCAGAAAGCGAGAATATGGAAGAATAATCAAAACAAAACTATCTGCAACAAAAAACTGCACCCTGTAAGTCACACAGTTGTTTGGTATCTGAAAGAGCTTGACAAAAACTCTGGTGCTGGGGCAGGAATTCAGTGCAGCTTTCTTAGCACTTGTACCTGGCCTTGTCTAGATACCATCCAAGTTTGTAACATGATTTCTAAGCCTTTCCTGCAGCTCTGCTAAAGAAACACAGCAGGCTGTGACTCAGGAGAGAGAATTCCAAAACCAGTGAGTTGAAGTGACTGGCAGCATTCTTGGACATCAGTGCAAAATTACTTATAAAAATTTACAGCTGCAGACTGGTGCCTACAATCTGACATTGAGAAACCCAGACTTTGCAACTCCACCTGCAGGTTTCAGACCCAGCATGGCAGCTCTCAGGTATAGAAAGCCCATTCCCAAGCCATGGATGGGTGGGGCTCTGGAAGATTCTGATCTCTGGGTGTGTGACAGATACAAATGGTGTGTGCAGGCCCTGTGACAGGCTGCTCCCTGGGTAACTGATGAGCTGCTGTCCCGGGGAGCAGAGCCCATGTATTTAGCGAATGACAGACCTGCGATGTTGATCGAATCCATGGGAATAGCAAAGAAAAGCAAATACAGGCTCTGCGCTAAATGCCCATGATGGATAGATTTGTCTTGCTACTCTCATTCCAATGTATTCATTCAAACTACACATGTAATTCAAAATTTTCCTTGAATTTATTCTTGTTTACAGGAGCTCCGAAGGACTGTGCTTCCAAGTGTTTGCAAATGACAGAGTACTACGCTCTGCTCCAGGGAAGGATTTGAGTCCATATCCTGAATTAAGTCTCTAGCACGCTCTTGCTGGCTGCAATAAATAAAGGGAAGGCTTTGATTTGCCTATGTGACAGTGTAAATCAAAGCAAGTAGAGGGAACAAAGCCCCAACCACGTGGCACATATGAAATGAGAAGAGGAGGGGTGGAGAAGGTGGTTCTGCTTCTTCCACAAAGCTTTGGCCAAAATCTAATTGGCTTTGAAAGAGCAAAAAGCTCAAACCTCCCACTTGGATCAACCTCGGACACATCACCTTTGTGTTCCACAAACAGTGTGCAAATCCACACATTTTACTGACAAAATTAATCACAATACTAGGGTTTTTAAAAAATGTTTATACTAAAGAAGAGAGTTTTGCAAGTTTTAAGTTTCCTAGGTGACTAGTTTGGGGTCTTTGAGGCCCTCCTGTGAGGATGACAGCTACAGATATAGACTCTCTTTTTTTCTTTTTTACTCTTTCCTTTCTACAAATCACACACAGCTTTATGAGGAACCTTTGCACCAGAAGCTCTGAAGCCTCGGGAAGCCTGTGCAGGCTGCATTTTGCCAAGGATTTTGGCACTGATTTTTCTTTTTGTATTCTCTGTGTAGGCCATTTTTGTAGAAGCAAAAAAACCCTAATTAAATTGTCTCAGTATGGACAGTTTCTTTGTTGCATTTTTCCTACTCCCTATTCACTGGATCAGCCTGATGGGCTGGAGTAGATGTAAAAACATGACCTCACTGAGTTCAAGGAGGTAGTGCAGTCCAAACCTGTCAACACTAACCCAGGAATGTTCTATTCCATATTATTCAGTACTATTTTAAAATATGTAGGATTTCCTATGCTAGGAAATCAACAAAGATACAGAGTAGCTGTGTCTCATTGAAAACATGGACTCATTCCTCTCTGCTTCCAAGACTCGTCTCAGAATTTGGATCTGCACAAGCCAACCTGCCCATCAGTCTCTGTGACCTGGCAAAGGTCATCCTCTTGGTGGAGGAGCTTTCTGACCCTCTAAAGATGGGGAATCAAATTCACTAAAGCGGCTTCAACGCAAGCCTTTCATCCCTGACCTCCAGGCTGGATTCCTGCAACTCATTAGGCTGTTACAGTAGAAGGTGCTAATGGATGGCACATTAAGGGTCACTGATGTATCAGCACCCGAGGTGAAAGTCTCTGCAGAAAGAGTTCAAGATGCCAGGCATCACCTGCAGCCGCTGCCCCACACCGTGGGTTAAGCCACTTCAGCTCACTTGGGCTCTCAGTTGTCAAAGCTTTTCTTATTATTTGGAAACAGAGGCAGGAAGCTATCTGGATTTATCCCTGCAGCTTTCACAAGCAACCAAGTTTAACGTAGAAAAGCAGGGAATAAGAAAAAAGGTTATGTAGGAAAGCCTTAGAGGAAGACAGAGGTCACAAAGCAGCTCTGTGTAGTGTTAGAGAGGAAGAGCTGTGGATTGGACAGGATTGCACATGTGTGTTTTGTTCCAGGAAGGGAAATTGTATACACATCTATAAAAACGACACTAAGTCTAAATGACTACAAGGAACATTTTTTTTTTTTAGACATGAAAACTTGTTAATCATTATAGCAAAGGGTCTGTACACAGGCAACATTGTACGTGGCAAAAATGTCTTATTAGTGGACTAAAATGAAGCAAAACTGCTACAGATTTTTAGAGGGTTTTTTTTCATTTAAAATAACTATGGTTTCATTATGGCATCTTGGTGTGACCCCTCTGACCATCAGCTGCCACACGCCTTCATAGCCAGGCCTGACTGCTGCTGGCAGTGAGTTCCAGCCTGATCCCACATCAATGGCAACAGAAGGAAAAGTGTAAAACCCCAAAATCTGTTATTGTTCAGGAAACTGATCTGTGTCTCAGGTATCAACACAACCTTCTGAACATTTCTCTCTGCTAATGTTGTGCTCGTTTTATTTGCTGTCCTTTTTATCCCCATCAAATTCAAGGTCCTCCTTCTTCAAGTCCTGGATGGATCAGCCCGTGATAGCCACTAAGAAACATCCTCCACGATGTGATGCCTCTTGACATGAATGTCCCACAGGCACTATGGAACATCAAAATGATAAAACCCAAAGGCCAAAGCTAAGACATGGAGGTTTCTCCAGGGAGAGCCTGATAGATTGGGACCTGCTCTCAGAGAAAATTAAGAAGTCCATAGGTCTCAGTGGCTTCCACAGCCATATGGAAGTCACTTCTGTGGATCCTCAGTCCTGCAATGCTGACAACAAAAATAAGAGAGGTCAGCATGTCAGAACTAAGTTACTATTAAAAGTAGTTTGACAAAAGTGACCAAATAGCCACAAGGAATTGAAACTGGGGCATATTTAAATTCTACACCTCGAGACAGCCACGAGAAGTTCTCTGATTTCACACAGGGGCATGTGTGATATATGCTGTGTTAGCTATGCCCACAAGGGAGCCCCTGGTGGTCTAGTGGTTAAGGACGCGGCGCTGTCACCGCCAAGGCCCGGGTTCGATTCCCGGTCGGGGCCACTCCCCGGGCAGATGGAGCTCGTTAGCCCTGTAAGGCAATCCATCTACGTCCTGAGGACCTCGCTGCCACCGTCCAAGCTCGCTTGACCCCGGCAGATGAACCTCAGGATTAAAGGGTGGGCTCAGTTCCGCGCACACTGTGTCTCACCTAAAAAATCCAATGCGTAGGCTGGAAGGTGTAAAGACCTTCCCCGGTTCTTCGTTCGTGAAGACTGGCCATTATATGCCCACAAACACCTCCAGTCACTGAAGCTGCAGCCAAGGCAGAAAGGAGCTGTAAGAGGTGTAGGGGTAGGAGAGGATGCAGGACCAGCAGCACCACCAGCAGTCACTACTGAACACAGGACAGCAGCCTCAGTACAGCCCCAGGACACACTTCAGCTGGAATACAGGAACGTGCCAAAGGTCACAACCCCCCACACCATCCAAAACTGTGTCCATCACTATTCACAACAATAAAGGCATCAGAGAAAGCACCAAAGCCTTCCCCAGACTTAGACCCAAGTTCTGGCTTAAAGGTTTCTATGTGACCAAATTGTGCCACCCTGCGTCACATCCTAAATGAGTGTGCACGTGAGGAATACCTGACATCTGTGATCCTGACACACATCAGCAGCACTGTGCAGTTACTTCATCTAGGTTCAAAAATAATACACATCATTTGGGGACCAGCTAGCTTCCTTGCTACCAAATCAACATAATTAATTTAACCACTATCATTACAGCTGAACTTTCCAGCCCAGTCAAATGAAATAAGTCAATTTCTCCTGTGTACTTTTTTTGGATGTTTTCCTTCCTCTGTGGCTAATTATTGAACATTTTTTTTCCTAAGCCCTAATTCCTGCCTCCTTCCTGCTGACTGCAGATAAAATGTCATCTGTGCAGGAGCTCATAATCAGCTGATTCTGACATGCAGAGGATAAAGCACAAAAGGCAGAATATTGTTTTAAGGAGGGAGAGATCCAGACCTAACTACTGGGACTTTTGCCAGGCGTTTCAATGGGAACAGAAGAGAGGCCTCATTGAGACACTGAAAATTAGACCCTGTTGCTTCTCAAGGATTTTGTCTCCTTGTAGCTTCTGGGATGAAAAACAGGTAAAATACAGACCAGCCCAGCCCCATCTGTATGATCACAGTAAGGAGAAGGCTATATAGCTGAGGATAGAGTAAAGGAGAGCACAAAACCCCACCAGACACAGAGCCAGTTGAGGTTCTCAGCACTTTGAGGATCATCTGCCATTTTGTTAAAGTGCTTAAGGAAGACATAGAAACCTTCTCTAGGCTCAGAATTTGCTATTCATATACCTGACAGTCACTGAAATCCTACAGACATATGTTCAGCTCCTCCAAATACCAACCTCAATTACTGCCCTTCACCTTTTAATTCATGAAATACCTCACATGGAATGGGGGGAGAGAGAGAACACCAAGCACTGAGATCACAAAACCAGATCAGAGTTGTCTCATTTTGCTCCCTCCTGAACAAGCAGGGCTGGCTGATCTCTTCCCCTCTTCATTTTTCTAAAAATGGAACTCTAGAGAAGAGAATAAGAACAGCCTATCCTAATAAGTTCATTTTCCCCTCACCTCAGACACATCTCCATCCTGATACATCCTTGAACTTATTCTCTCACATCTATTTTACAGAAGAGAAACCTCCACACTAAAAATCTATGTGCCCATTGCAAGATGGCACAGGGAATTGAAATCTGGAGTCTCCATTCCATAGCTCGGAACTCCACCTCTAGTCCACTCTCACATTACACAGTGGAACAGGCTCTCCCACCCCAGGATGGTTGTCACAGTGCCCAAATTCACCAGCAGGCCTTGATGCCCTGGTCAGCATCGGCAGGGCCTCTGCACAGGTACCCACCAGCCAGGGCTTTGTTTCAGCTCAGCCCCAGGCCTTGGTGAGCTTTGCTGGAGCCCTGGCCCTGCTGATCCTGACACACTGGCTGGGCCTCCCGCTCTGAACCAGATCTGTCTCCTGGAATTTGACCAGTCAGTACTGTGGTCACCTCAGCTCCTGGCTCACTATCCCTCATGCAGAAGCCTCACTCTGGCTGAGAGGTTGTGGAGGAAGAAAAAAAAAAACAGGCCCAAGACATCAGAAACACCGGTGGAAACACATCTCTTATCTCCTCAGAGCACAGCTCCTGCCTTAATCATTAGACAGAGAGAAGGATGTTATCAGCACCAAAATAAAATGTTCTGTCTTCATTTGTTACGCTGCAGTTGGAGGAAAGCAGACCAGACTTGCAACAGGGGCTCAAAACTGGCTACTGCAAGTGTAAATCCAAGGGTACAGAGTTAATTTTTGCATGTACAGTTTTTCACTCAGTCACTCCTTTCTGATCGTTTCTGCTAAACGAAAGTAAGGCTTGTCAGATAACTTCACAGAAAGCTGCTGTCTGATACCTGGATAAAGAAGTGAAAGCCTTCAGCTGAACCACAAGAGATTCACTGGCTCACAGGGATGAGGTTTCGAGTTTACTCCAGGGAAGAGTCACTGCCGTTAACACCGAGAGGGAAAATAGCCCGAATAATTTACTGAATCCGGGCTGAAAAGGCAGGTGTGGAATCCATGGGTTTGAGGCCCGGCTCGGGCAGCCCAGCTGCCACCTGGTGACTGAAAAGACACACTGCGTTATTACCGCAGCATTTACTACTTCATTACCTATTCCAGATACGCATGGAATAAATCTGACAGCATATCCCAGGAAGGAGCAAGGAGCTCTGATTCGCCAGAGTCGAAATATACAATATAGGTCAATGTTGATAGAAGGGAAAAAAGAGATAAATTTAAATAACTTAAGTCTTAGATTGCAGAGTCATCAGAGGGGAAACAGCTGGGTTGGGGCAGCAGTCACCTAAATTTGGGTACTATTCTGTACACACTGACCTGACAAAACAAAACCAAGTTCAATACCCAAATGAAAAAACATTCTTTAACATCTCGGGGGAAATATTTTGACAATTGGGTTAAATACCCAAATGTATTTCTAGAAAAGAGGCGGCAAAGCAGTTAAGAAGTACCACTTTTCCAGCAGATTTTTGCATCTGTTGTGGCCTCTTGGGTTCATCTCAGCCACCATTTGAGAAGATCAAAAGCGGTATTTGAAGCTGAGAAGAACCTTCAAGGAAACTGGCACAAGAACTTCAGAGCTCCCTCTTATCAAGTCTTCAGTAGTTTCTGTTGCTTATGCATGGATCATGTCACACCCTTTTTTCTCACTGACTTGAAGCTGAAATGTTGGTTTGCTCACCCAACTTCTGTGGCACCTGGTGAATTTTCTACATTGGATTGTGTAGGGAGGGCATGATAAGAACCTAAGAAAAACTGGAGAGCAGTGGCCATGACATCATGGGAGAACAGGCTGTACTATTTTGATGGAACTCGCTTTGAGAAAGTCTTTGTACCTGCCACTACAAACAACAGACTGAATGGCCACAAGGCTGTCCACAAAATGTACTGTCCCAGTACAGTTCTAACACTTATTTTTCCCATGAAAATCTACATGGGACTGAAAGCTGCAGGAAGAAGTTTGCAGGTCACAGCAGGTCCTACAGCACATGCTACAAGCAAAATTTTTACTTCCACTTGCTAAAGGAACTGATGAGCTATCAGAGTTTCTTCACATCTGTGCCTCCACTGACTTCCCACAGCAAGGCAGCAGTAAAATGACCAGATTCCAGGGACCTATTACCTTTCTTTTTGCCTTTTCCCTGCAGTCCCAACTGGAACCACTGTTCTGAACTGCCGTGTGGGGCTGTGTGCTCTGAAAAGGTGACTTTGGTAAAATGATTTGTAAGCCGAATGCTACAAAATCAATTTCTTTGGCAGATATCACCAAAAAGTGCCGTCAGACAACAGTGGTTGTATGAAATTAAGATACAGAAGACAACCACAGAAAATAAAAAGTTGTTCTTCAGACTCCATTTTCACTTCTGTTTTGCTGGTCTACAACAGTATAAAAGACTGTATTAAGGATATTATACAGGTGATTAGGTTACACATCAGATTTCTGTCAACTGTTGTCCCACCAAATGTTGGTCATGGTTGTTAATTAATCCAATATTGTCAGAATCCCATTTTAAAAGGAAATATTATAGTAAGCTGTAACAAAAGGGTTAGGAGCATAATTTTCAGAAGGTGATCGATAACAAACAGAAGGCTGCTTGAAAAATGTTTATGCTTAAAATATAATAACTACTGCACATATCTTTTTCAACTTTTATGCTCTAGTCAATGTATTATGATTGAGTTCTACTGAATTACTTTTTAGTGGATAAATACTGTACACGCTGCAGTGTGATGAGACATCATGTAATGTATACTAATTAAGCCATTATATCTGCAGAGGAGATCGTATCTGAAATATCAAATTAGCGGGAATTAAACATCTCAAAGGATTAATGAAATGTTATGGAGCCATTCACTTCCAGGTCAACAGGTTCAATTTCACCTCAGTTTAATAGTTATAATGAATTTATGTGCTGGAGATAACAATTCTCTGCATCCGTTCATAAATCAGGGCAAGAGCCCCCGGCTCGTACCAGGAGCCTTGAACCAGCACAGCCAGAACAGCAGAGCCAGGAATATCTGCTAGGCCTGTGTTTGGCACATAGCCCCAGGCTCCAGGAGATCAAACAGCACATTTACTGGATGGCTGCAATATGTGTAGGCAGCAGCAGCGACACCAGAGACACTCAGTCAGTTCTCTTTACAGACCTGCCAACAATTGTCAACCCCAGCAATAAAGTTATCACAGGCTCAACATTCCACCCTGTCTCGTCCTCGGCTCAGTTCAGAGCCCATCCTGATCCCTCTCTCAGCAGCCCTCGCTGCTCTCAGCCTGCAGCACAAGGAAAAGGTGGGGTTGGGGGACAGGGAAGGAAGAACTGCAGCCAACTTTTACTGGCTTTTTCTTTAGCTAATGGGACAATAAATACCCAGCAAACCCTGGGGTTGCAATGGAACCATGAATTAGAGACTAAACTTTTTTTAGAGATTAAATAACCACTAAGCTTTTTTTAGAGATTAAATAACCACCACGTCAACAGATTTAGGCATCAGCTCCTTAGTCATGGTAGGCAGTGAGCAAACAACAATGGGTTTAGACCTAAGAGAAGGTAGTTAAGAAATAACCACAACAAGAAAAAAAACCTGTATCTTAGTCAGTCAGGAAAGAGGTACATCCAACCTCTGCAGATACACATAGAATGGAGACAAATTGTTGCAATCACTGACAGCCCATCAGTTCAATTTGCTGTGAGGACTCTTAGACACACATTACAGTGTAAGTAAGCTAAGGAACAGCTCTTTCACAAGGTTTCTTCACTGACTTCTGCCGAGCTCTGCTAAAACTAAAATCTCACTGAGCCTCAGTATCTCCAACAGAACTGTCACAGGGATCACCTCCAGAGGTATTATGGAAAAAATACTATTTATGAGGTGCTTCAAGTAATCTAGAAATGCAAGTTGTTAATATCAGTCCTTCCTGCAGGTGTTTAACCCCCACTCTGCAATAGGGATTGGGAACCTGAAGCAAACACACGCTACACTGTGACAGGAGAGTCTCATGCTGCTGCCTCTACCACCAACCACGCTTTGTGATCATCCTGCTCCCCCGTCAAACACTCCCAACATCTGGAAAACAACAAGGACTTTCAGCAGAGAGAATGTGGATGGCTGTAAAACAGCTTACACAGACTAATACATTGAGAATAGTTTTTCAACCAGGGGTATTGAAATACAAACACCAGGCTGAAAGAAAAGCTGTGGCAGCCTACATAATATATGAAAAAAGCATCAAGCTTGCAGGATTGTTTTCTCTTAGTGACTACAAACAGAATTCAAGAACAAAGAGCATTCTAACAGCTGTTTGCTTTGCTTTCCTGGCAACTCAGGTATTTCAAGTATAAAAAAAAAAAAAAAAAAAAGAAAAAAAAAAAAAAAAAAAAAAAAAAAAAAAAAAAAAAAAAAAAAAAAAAAAAAAAAACAAACCAACAAAAAAAGAGAAAACATGACAAACCAGAAGTTATAAGGAGCCATTTTTATTGCAAGTCTGCCTTGAATGCACATTCCCTGCTTACAAAACCTCTCAACACTCCACTACAGCAAATGCACGAAGAGACTGAGTGAAATTTGTACCATATATTTACTCTTTCAGCAGGAAGCTGGAAAGTACAGCAGCAAGTACTGCAGGTGGAAATGCAGATGAATTTTTCCTGGTCTTTCTTACCTTCTTTCACTTTAGCCACTATTCTCCCTCTTCTATGACACGTGACTTTCAAGTGCTGAGCCCCTTCAACAGCACTTCTAGATCTACTTGTCCTGTGACATCCTAAGTTACACAACTGTAATGAAAAGTTTCTACAGATCATCAGAAACCTGCAACCATAGCATTTTCCTAAGGGATGTATTTTGAAAGTATAATTATTATGATTAAATCTGATAATAGAGTTTATATATTAACATATTACATAATTATTTATGCATACAGCTTAAAATTATTATTTAAGAGTGTAATTTCTACCATGACTTCCCAAACCTTTGGAAAACAATATTTTCATAAATTTTCTGTTCAAGAAAGAAAATAATTTAGCAATAGAGGCAGATGCAATAAAATATTCAGTGAGAATTTTAAATAAAAGTGCCCTCCAAGAGGCAGACAAATTTAAGGCATTTTCTGTGTTGGACACAAGAAAAGCAGGAAGAATAAATCTCTTCAAAAGCACTTGAGAAAGTATTAAGAGAAATTCAGAATGTAAAGTAAAACTTGAAATTTTCAACATCCCCTATTGGATTTAAAGTTATACATTAAAAACCATTTCAACTGTATTTAAAACTAGAGTGTTCTAGTTTAGAGGCCTAACTTGGGGGTGTGTGTGTTTGCAAGGAGAGAAATACCACTGTAATTAGTGGTACTAGACCACTCTAATTCGAAAAAGTACATAATCCCTTTGTCAGCCTGGTATAAGCAAATACTCTTCCCTTGGAACCTTTGCTCTCACATCACCATGATCAGGGTTACAAGACTATCTACTTCCAGTTTTTTAAGATCTCTCTCTGCATCTCAAGCATTCCACTGCTGTACTTCAGTCACTTAAAGCAGAGAGCAGAAGTATGAAATTTGTGTAGTTTCATACTTCATCTTGATTGCTGTAAAACTCCAGTATGTTCTCCTCACTCCTAACAGACATGAGCATCCAGCTGCATGTCAAGCAGCAGCCCTGGATAACAAAACAAGCTCTGACACTGGAGCGAGAGAGAGGCAGCAGCGTTGGGGTTTTGGTGCTGCAGGATAAACTCTGAGGTCCACAGGGAAATCTAAATGGTGTATTTTTCTGTTTACCTTCAGGTGACAATGTCCAAATGCTGCAACACATCACTGAACGTCTGCTACAAAAACTCCTGTCACGAAGAATAAAAATGGATGGCTGAATAATGGTCAGGCTGGACCTTCTGCCTCCTGCCAGCAGTGCTGAGCAGAGATTTAAAACCAGCTTGTAAGCAATATGCAGCCAATCTAAACCTATATAATCAGCCCTAGAATCATCAACATTACAGAGACATCAACTTACCTCTGAAGAGAGATAAGGGAGCTGCTGGTGTTTCTCAGAGGACCCAGCTACATTGACTGAAGTCAGAGAAAGAATTACTTGTTTCAAAATCAGTTCTCCCAACTATATTCACTGATAGCACTGAACAGGGTTTGGTGGTTTTTTTCCTTTTTAAAAGCTTGCATTCTGATTTAATTGAAGAAATATGATAAACTCTTCCCTTCTCCATATAGAAAAAGAATGTTTCAAAATAGGATACGGTGGAGAATATTTCTAATGTTTCCTTCATGTAAGACCCTACCATATATGAACGAGATTTTTGTTTTGATCCAAGTAAGTAATACATCTTAAGAACTGGAGGAACAGGATTTCCCTTTTTTATTTTCATTCACTGCCACCTTCCCACAAGATGGACATTTCAGTATTTTCACCAACTGCAAAGCAAAGACAAGTCAAACCTGTGCAAACAGAGAGGGCCACACTGGGTTACGGTGGCCCATCCTGAAAGGCAGAGCTTTACCTCTACTGTGCATGTTGGTCTCCAGGGCATAAAAAGTGTGGCTTCAGGGGGACTGGGGAAGGAGGGATGCTTAACATTACATATGCCAGTTTCCTGAAGTCACCTTTTACAAGGTACAGCTGCAAAAGCTATGCAGCCAAAAAATCTTATATTTGTCTACTACATAATATATTCTACATCAGCAATCATTTCTATCCAAATGGATACATCCAAATCAAATGTTGTTGCAGCAAAACTGCTCTTTGATGAGGCACCCTGATCATTTAAAAAATGACAACAGCCATCCTTGTAAAGTATCCTAGTGCTACAAACTGTGGTTCTTTCGGTGCTTCTTTCAAAAGAAAGACTCCCCTGAAAATTATTTAACTTCCTTTTTTTTTTTTTTTTTTTAAACTGAACTTCGTGCAACCCTTTCAGGTTACTTTGAAAAAAAATGTTGAATCAATCCACATTCCAAAATGCCTCAGAAAGAAGAAAAATCCCAGCAGGAAATCCACCTAATTAAGTGGGGGTGTATCTAGCCCACAGCTATTATCACTTCTCAGCTTAATATTGTTAAACAGCCTGTATGTGGAGCAGGCAGTGAGCTCTCCTCATTATTTCTCAGATGAAGCTGAGTAGATCTAACCCAAATTATGGCAAGATAAACCAGGCAACTTAAGTGATGAAAATTGTACTTTTCCCTCTGCTTTAGGGACACTTCTGGCTCATCTGTCCTCTGATCAAGGTGAGCCTGATAAAGCTGAAAATTACACTGTGTCACTGGATTGGATGAGATAATCTTTCCCCTGAGAAGTGATTTATTTTAGTAACTCTTAATGAATAAGAAACTTTCTGCTCCAACACACTGCTCTTCTTGTGTGGGCATGGTTCCTTATTGCTTTGAGTGAGGGATCACATAAAAGGAATGGAGAATCCAAGTGGCTACATCTCCTTTATGGTTCAAAGACAAATTTATGTTTTAAGACAGACCTTCAGGGACCACCAGTTCCATAAAAGGGGAAAGTCATTGTCATTAGTTTGTAGGTTTAACTGCAAAAGTTACTGGCATATCTTCCACTTTTTGAGTGTGAGCAAAGTCTGGTTTGGGTTTTGAGGGATCTTGCTTTGTAGAATTGGGGTGTTCTCGATCTTTAGACGATTCCAGGAGATGTTGCATGTTAAGTCTGAAAATAAGGCGAGGATCTGGTCCAGAAAGGGATGGGCAATTGCAGCTCTCTCTTATTTTAAGAGCCTGTGAACACATAGGAAAACAAATCAAGCTCATTTAAAAAGGAAAAACAAGAAAGGTTTCAGTCAGTGACTTGGCTTTCCTCAAGGTTTGCATTTGCACATAAAGCTCAGTGAGTGTAATGCTGAGCCTGAGTTGTTACTGAACAACTTTGCAACAGAAACCAAGAACTCCTGTGAAGAAATGTAGCAATGTGGTAAAACAATGGGGAAATGAAGAATGAAGAAGGAAATGATTTTCTCACAGTGTCTCCAAGGATGGATACTCTAAAAGGCATACCATAAATAGCTTTCCAACTGTTTTGTGTGATACTTGTGCACATCAGTACCTTTTACCTTACATTCACAGGTAAATTGAACTTCGTGTAACCCTTTCAGGTTACTTTGAAGAAAAATGTTGAATCAATCCATATTCTAAAGTGCCTCAGAAAGAAGAAAAATCCCAGCAGGAAATCCACCTAATTAAGCGAGGGTGTATCTAGCCCACAGCTATTATTGCTTCTCAGCTTAAAAATTTTATATTTATATTCCCATGTAAATGAAAATGACTGCATCAGGAAAAAAAAGGTCTCTGAATTATTTACCTCATCAGGTATGTTCTATTATTGACATATCTACATAGAGATGTTTGACTCAAAAAAGGGTGGAAAAATCTCCAATAACATAATGGACATTTAAGGGTTTGGCACAGAGACAGTTCATCAGTATAGTTAAGGTCCAGTTATAAAAGGGATCTCATCTCTAAGAACCATTTGGATACACAGCTTCCAAGGATTAGGAGAAAATAATGTCTCTGGAATGTAAAAGTTTATCTGAATAAAAAGATTAGTACTAAGAGACCAAACTTTAGGCTCGCTGAGTAAGTGCCATTGCTTCCATTTTACAGGTAAGAAAGCAGAGGCACGAGGGAGCCAAAGAATTCCCCAGAGAGACAAAATTCATTAGCTCAGGCACATTCCCCTCAGATCATTCCCCTGTGTTGTGGGGAACGAAGGTGTGACAAAGGATGATTCTCATGTCTCGAAGGCACTGTGGAGAAATTGGTATCAACCTGTAAAAAGTCAGCTGGTTTAAAGGATCCTGAAGTTGGTGTTCACTGTAGCAAAGCTGAACTGTGAACACACAACAGGCACATGTGGTGTGTGTGGCACACAATGAACTGAGGCAATGCTTGCACACAGCCCTGTATCTTGGCCTCAGTTAACAGCATAAAACCATGGGCAGATTTACATCCTGCTTTGGTTTCAATCCTTTCATGGGAAAACAAGTTCAAATGCACATTTTATTCCACTTCACTTCCTAACCACGGATTCTTGAAAAGCAATGGCCAGACCTGGCCTGAGCTGTATCCAGGTGCATCCTGCCAGGACTCAGGACTGTCAGCAGAAAGAGTGGGTCGAGTCATTCCTTCCAGATGGATTAAAGAGGAGGAGGAAAGTAACAGTTTTCATGGCACTCCTAGAATTGTACTTTAAACAGAGCAGAAATTTTTAATCTGTTTTATATACACCAGCTTTGGCTGAGGTAACAAATCAAATATTCCAGCACAGCCATGCATAAGCATTTGCCCATCATTTTGAAACACTCTGCTGTTCTTTCACAGGAGACACTGGAAACATCTGACTACAGCAGATTTTAAAATAGAAGAGCAGAGCTTCTTAACTCATTTCTTTATACAAGGAGGTTTCAAAACATATTTCTCCCTAACTTTACTACAGTAAACTGATAGAATTTGCTGCAAATGCCTAGAATCAAATATATTTTAAATTTATCAACTGGTTTTGGAAAAAGACACATTCCAGGAAGGTGGAAAGAGTCTCTCCAGCCACTTCTTGTTGAAACGTAACATTTAAATTGCTGGATACACAAGTCTGGATTAGGCATGAAATACTGCTCTTGTCTAACTTTTAAAAAACGTGAATAAAGCTTTCTCAGCTTGTTTCTCTTCAGCATGATCATCTACATAGTCACCAAATGTAACTATACTGTGAACACTCTTCTGCTTCAGTGACCAATTAATTTCTAAACTGACATTTATGACAAACCAAGAGTTTTCCCTTGTTCTCTCCTAGAACATAAGCTGCTGCAAGACTGCATTAATGTCAAGCAGCGTTATTCAAAGCATGTGGAAATGCAAAGATTTAGGCTGCATCCCAGAAAGGACAAACTAATCCTCTTTCAAGCTAATTTGGCAATTTTTTATCTTTGTGTTTTCCTGGCTATACAGTGCCTGGCCTATTTCCATGGCTTCACTTACCTAAAACAGTGAAGTCACAACAGCAAAAGTAAAAAACAGCACTTCAGACTTAACACATTTACATCATTAAGATGTCAGCTACAGGTTGAGGCGCTTAAAACATCATTTCTCCTGAAGGATAAACCAGCCCAACATGGTCAGGTGTCTGCATTTCCAAAATCACTGCTAACTTCAAATCTGGTAATTTAATGCTGCTCAAGTAGATTGGGTTTTGACAGTCTGGGTATCCAGAGTGCAGGTAAAAGCATTCCCAGTGAAGCACATGCATATTGGTACTATAATAAGAACATGTTTTATTGACTGTTTCTACTGAAGAGCTTTCTCAGTAGAGGAGACAGAGTGAGCCAGGGTTAACTAGCTGGAGTCAGCATGAAAATTCACCTGGGAAATGAGAGTATTTTAATGCTGTTCTTTCCAGGTTAACCTTAGGAGCACAGCACTGCTGCTTGGAATAAAGACCCCCTACCTGCTCGCTGGTTCAGGAGATCCCAGATCAAACACCCAAACTATTGCTTGTCAAGTAACACAGGTGAAGCTGCTTCTCTTATCAATACAATCACAGTCACCTCCTGCAATGTGCTGGGAGCAGGGGAGGCACAGGAATGAGGGGTATCTGCCTCATCCTATCACTTTCATGTAAAGCCCACCAGGAGACAAATACACAAATAAGGGATTTTCAGTTCCCAGTATTAATCCCTCACACTGTCTCAGACACCAGGCTACCTGCTGCATCTTGAGCCCTTACAGTATTGATGAAATAGCAGGAAAAAGATGACTAAAAGAATTGATAGACTTCACTTGATAGAGAAGAAAAGCAGCTTATATATAATGCTAATACTTCCAATCTTTCACTCCAGTTGGCACGGAAAGGAAAAATTATGACAAAATATTTAACAACTTTATGGGGAGGACAGAAATGCAAGTCAGTGGTTTTTATTTTTGTTTTCACATTGACAGGGCTTAATTAACATATTCTAGTACTAGAACTGTCTGAAGTAATCTCCATATCACAAGTAAAGGGCAAAGATACCAACCCATTTTTAAAAAGGAAGCAAAATAAATGCATCTTCCATATCCAAAAGGCAGCAGATTGAGCAATAAGCAAAAACTACACACACAAAAAAATAATAGAAGTAACAAACAGCCAGTGTGGATTTGACAAGAACAGGTGTTGCCAAAGTAAATTAATTAAATTTTCTTTGACAAGTTAAGTGACCTAGCAAACAAGACAAGTAGTGGAGTTGATGTATCCCAACTTAGTATTAGTCTCTAAATGATCTCACCATGGCATTTCTACAAGAGTGGGAAAAGTGAGTTACAGGGAATCAAAAATGGACTCTGAGCCAACAACATGATGCCAAAAAAATCAAATGTCACGTCAAGATGAATTTTTGTGTCACAGGAAAGGCTCAGTGGATAACCTTCTGCTTTACTCAGTGTGCTGTTATCCAACAACTTCTCTCTGGCACTACACTTCCATGATTTTTCTCTCCAGAGCACCCTCCCCACTGTTAGAAAAACATTTTAAGATTTCTTTTTCTGAGAATCAAATGCACAGGCTTTCATTGAGTATCTCACCACCTTCCACGCAGGAATTCTAAGAGATTTCAGTTTCCTATTCAAGAGTATACTCTGTTTTCCTGGTTTAAAATCCAAAGCTCTCCCTGAGGGGGAACTGCTTTAAAAACACAGTAAATCTTTTTCATTTGCTTTATTTCATTTCCAGGACAGCACCACTTTGTAACTGCTCATAGCTCTCTATTTACTGATTCCCCAGCTTGGCTGTAGGTTCTAACTTGCTCACAAAACCAGACGCAAGTTCTTCAACAGTCCTTTGATTTGTTCCCTGTCTTTTAATTACCTGAAAAGAGAATCCCCGTGATGCTCCTGCTTTAATTTACATTTCCTAGGACTGTTCAGTCACCTCACTGAGATGTGACATCTCCTTACCTGAAGAAAAACTCTCGCTTTTTATGATCATATTTTATTGTGAACTTGCTTAAAAGTCTGTAGAGAAAGATCAGTGTGGCCTGAGAGGTCCAGAAAATTGTCCCTATTTGTCCCAGCTACAGTAGCTGATCTAATAATAGATACTGTATTGTACTGAGTCTTAAGAAGTACCAGTTTCTTCACAGAGAGATACCAGAGATAAAAAGGCCTTTTTTGAAATCTGGCTTCTCTCCCTGGGCTCTGAATATCTATGGCTATTAATGTGTGGTAAACATACTGCTCTAAAAAGCTTTAAGCATGTGAACAATGGAACAAAAAGGTGCTGATGTTGAACAACAATAATGCCCCGAGATTCCCTTTAAATGCCTGAGGTGCAGCCTCCAGGCAGCAGCTCCCAGATGAAGGGAGTCAATGCCTCAGACAAGAAGCCTCCAACAACACCTCTACACACTTCCTCTCATCTTTATTCCACATTTGTAGTGCCAACCTCACTTACTTAGTCAACTTGTTAAAGACAGGAAGGCTTTTTTCCTCATCCTACTCTGAAGAATGTTTTAGGTAGAAGTCAAACAAAACCATCTCCCCCTCAATTATCTTCTGGAAGAAAACGCTCTTGGAAGTGAGAGTATCTGTAAAGAGATGAAGTTGCTCCACCTGCTAAACTATGACAGAAAGGGCAGAAGTAACAGTTGTACACAGCTGCTCAGTTATTTAACTAATTTGACAGGCCTGGGGTAGAACACAAGAACTAATTATTTCATTACCTCCTTATAAGCCAGTCAGCAACTGTATGAAAGTAAACAATCCTTTATGTTCAATCTACCTAAAACTAAGGCTCCACAACAAGTATCATTTTCCATTCAGCTGCTCCAACATGTTAAAAGTCCATCTAAAAAATCACAACTTGCTTTTGCAAAGTACAGACTCTGTGTATATTAATTTAAAATATTCAGTCTAGCCAGTCTCCAGCCTCCTACCCCTAATGCTGACTTTGATTTATGCCACCATTTAGAATATTTACTGTATTCATCCTCAAAGGATTCATGAA
>NW_020955243.1:368267-381982 GCF_003031625.1 Empidonax traillii | reverse complement strand
AAAAAAAAAAAAAAAAAAAAAAAAAGGAAGAAGAAATCACTAGTTGGTATAAAAAAGAGTATTTCCAAACACAGTTTAGCTGCTGAAAAATAGTGTTGTTTTGAGGTGCTTTAACATTCTATTTCAAAACAAAAAAAGCTAGGCAAAAAAATCCATTTTATTTTTCTGTAGTTAAACCCCCCATATTTAGAGAATTAGTGAACAAACTAAACCTTGAAAGTTCTCTGTTCTTAAGCTACCAGTGATAGCACATCAAACTAAGAGAATCCCCCAGCAGCTTTCCACTTGGCATTCCTCTGAGAGGAAATCCAACAGAAAACACAGGGAAAAGGCTGCAGATTGATGGGCAATTGTGTGAATTAGCTCAAGTTCCTTGAGCGGAGTAAAATTTGCTCCCTAATGTGCTCTTAGGAAATCTTCTCCTGTGGATCTGACATCCTTCTGAAGCTCAGCTGCTCGAGGTGTGTTCAGTGTCACAGCACTGAGGGGACAGGGTGGAGCACTCTCTGTTTGACAGCCTAGGCCAAGCTACAAAAGCAAGAGAACTCACCACAGTTTAGGGATCCAACTTAAAAACTGGCTTCCAAAGTGGAGAAAAAAGAGGAAAGAGTGACTGAGATCCTGACACTGTCACACCTCTAGCAGAAGGCCATTCGAAAGCAAAGACTGTATTTTGATCAGAAATCAGAGAAAAAAAAAAGCAAACCTGGAATATAATTACATTTTTCTGTACTATCCTAATTTTCCTCATTTAATAAAACCTTTAAGGTTGAGAATTGTGTAGCAGAGAATTTCCCAAAGTAGCTCCTGAATCAATACCAAACCTTCCTAAGAGGGGAAGCTGCAGCTGCTCCTGCAGCTCTGCTCACCTGTGGGATCAGGCGGTCCAGGTGCTCCGCTCTGTTCTCATGGGAAGGGTGTGTGGAAAGCCACTCCGGGATCTTGGGCTGCCCTTGGATGGTTTCTGCCAACTCCATCTGCTGCCAGAACACGCTGCTCGCTCTGACATCCACGCAGGCCTGAAAACAGACACCACTGAATTTTTAATCTAATAAATACACATTCTAATAGATACTGAAGTACAAAATTTTAAGCCTCTAAAGGCTGTTCAGATGGTCCTCCTCATACCTGACAGGAAAAACCTGCTCCACATACCTAAATACAATATAAAAACTCATGCAGACACACACTGGATCTGTTCCTTTCAACATCTATGTAATTCCACTGATCTTAAAAAAACCCTTGTATCTGAATTAGACAATTCAGGAGAAAAACAGGTTCACAAATTCTAGAATGTACTTGTTCTTCAAAAAAAACCCTCAGCTGTGAATTCTAAGTTATATTTGCTAGATAAAGTAGAGCAGAAGAAGAAATTAATCATCTCCACAGATACAGGCAAATTTACAGGAAGAAGTTTAGAGTCAGAAATAGTGATAATAATTCATCCCTAAATAGCTCTAAAAATAAACAGCAAAGGCGTTTCTGTAAGTGATTACATGCCTTTTCCAGGGGTGATCTGTGTAATCCATGACAGATTAAAATAGTAATTCTGCAGAATTCCTGACTCTCCAAAGAACAGAAAGTCATGGAACAGTAACTTTCAGAATAGCTTTTGTGTATCACTAACAGACTCCTTTATTTTTGCACTTAAGTGAAGGAGAAAAAAAAAAAAAACAAACATGATTTCTTACACTGAATTTTATTTCAGAAAATAAAAAAGTACAAGTTTCTAGAAGGTAAGAAAATTACATCTTCCCCCCTGCCCTGTCCAGAAATACAGTAGTGGTGCTTTATTCTTTGAATTTATTTCTTAAAATTATTATTATTCTAAAAAAGATTACTTGCACAAGCAAAGAAATGCTGAGATGCCACTTTGCTTATTTCTTTCTGGTATAGCCCTAAATCTTTGGTATCGCAAAACACTGAGCACAAACACAGCAATTATGGGTTTTTTATAGATTGTGTTACTTCCCTAAATGCCTTTAAATTTAAAATGCAGTTTCAATCTCAAAATCAAAGTTAATTTTAAAAATATTCCTTGAAGAAACATAAATAATTTGTAAGAATGGGAAGTTTTCCTTATGAAATATTAACACTAGATGGTGCTGCTCACACTGTTATCTGACACCTTGCTCTATTGCACTTTATTAGAAACCAAAGAGTTGGTTTAGTTTATTTAATGTAGGATTAAAATCCATGGGGGGGCAGAGGGGGAGTACCTGAAAAAATAAATTCAGAGAAAAATGCTCAGTAGCTTCTGGCCAGATTTTTGTCTTACTTTGGCAAAGTTCCACTGTTTCTATGGCTGCAGTTGGGCTGAATTTTTAAATCTTTACATACAATTAAAACCTGCTTATGGAAGCTCACTGTTTAGCATTCTCCTTGTTAAAAAATATGTGGGTTTTTCTTCTAATAGTAATAAACTACATGGAAAATACACTGTGCAGATAACGTGCAACTTTACAGACTTCCATTTTATTAGCTACAATCAGGCAGCAGGACTTTTGTCTTTCCCTAAAAACTGTTTTATTTCCCACAGCTTCATAAATCTACAGATCTCAAAAAATTCACAGCTGACCTCTGTCTGAAGTGTGAAACTCCCTTCAATTTAAACAGAAACTGAAAATATTGCTAATAAAGCCAACCAATTCCAGTTACCTTGGCTGCAAACTGAAGTCCCACTTTATCAGCCTCGGCCTCCAGTGTCCTGCTGTAGGGTCTGTCAAACATGAACTGCAAAGAAGCACATCAGAGCTCTGGTTTGGGGTTTGAATGTGCACAAAGCTGCAGCATTGGAACTCTCTTTCTACCCTCCCCATAAGAAAAGGGGTTTATCTCTCTTGTTCACATTAACAAAATTAATACTGATCATGTGCAATGTAATCTTTAATTCCATTCTGTGTAAATCATCGATCCTGTATTTAATGGAAATCAATTCAAATTACACTTATTTTCACGGTCACTCTCATCAGCCAGTCCCATTTTGCAGCAACTGAAGGCTCAACACCAACTTGACATTGGAATTTTTTCACTTCACTCTTTTACTGACACCAAGATTTTTGTTGTAGCAAGTGCAGGTAAAAATTCCAGTGGTTCCCTAAAGTTGTCTCTTGACTGCCTAAAAGCCTGGTGTCATCTGCTGTGTATGGCAAACAGCACACAGTATGGAATGTAGCCACAAGTGCTTCCATGCAGGAATCCTTACAAATTTCAGGGGAAAAAGAACACTAAAAACCAAATAACACAAAGTAGTTTGAAAAGAGCACCAAAGAAGAGGTCAAATCCCTTGAGTACAGAAAGGTACTCTGTACTCAAACTGTAACTTTTTGCTTCTTTCCAAAGTAGTAGTGACAGTTTTTCTTTACTAGGTCAAAAATAGAAGCCCACAAAGCTGATCCTCTGAAGTTTTTTTAAAGCCAAATACTCTGGTTGATAAGCAGGCACTTACACGAGGTCACTTTCTAAATTCTTGGTTTCCATACAGACCTTAAATATTGCAATTATACTTTTTAAATCCTCTGATGGTAAAGTCATTCCTTGAAGTGGAATAAATACCTCTACTACCTTGAAAATCCAGGTCTGCTGGTGCACATATGTTCACCAAACAGCAGAGATGCCCCTGACTGCTCTGTTGTGTATTCCTGAAGCACCATTTCCCACTTAGACAAAGAACTATATGTTTAATTATTAATTATTTTTTAGACAGGGAAATTAAATGGGTTACACAAAAAAAAATCCTGAGTCATCTCACACACAGTACTGCTCATTTGCTACTGAAAAATGAAATGGTTTAAAATACCTACTGTGAATGTGCTGGAATGAAAAATGAGAACCACAAACTCTGATCTAAAATCCTTCTCAGAAACTGGGCACAATAAGAAGGATTTGTGTTTTCAAATCAGTTACCAGAGCTGTCTAGGTTAAAGAAAAGCAAGTCCCAGGTAAGCTGACTATCCAAAACCACCCTTTTTCAGATGAAATACAAATCTGATGGTGTGAGGTGGACAAGAAAAGGAGAATGGAGTGCTGCATCTGTACACATTTGTGTGCAGGACATGAGCAAAACTCCAAGCCATGCTTTGAACTATTCCAAGAACAATTCCCAGCTTTAGTTCCCATATAAAATAACTGCTGCTGTATAACAAAGCTGACTTGGTGCAGTTCAGAAAGACATGACTAAAGAACAAGCACAGATGAATGGCACAAGGAAACTTAACAATTTATTAAGGAAAGCAAACCCACCAGCCTTTGGGGAAAAGGCAGAACTGGAGCTCACACACCCAAAGACCTACAAAGAATCACTGGAAACTACTCGGAGTCAATAATAAAAGATACACAATAGTCAGTAGGTCAAAAAGTTGAGCCTCTAAGGACATAAGAGAAAAACAAATACTAAGAGATAAGCAAGTACTGCAATGTGGCTTAAATAACCCTTTTGCAGAGTGGGATGCTAAGGCTTTAAAAAGCAAAACACAGTTATGGAAGAAGAGGAAAAGAAACATCCTGAGAAAACATGCAGAAAGGTTCACTTTCATGGGAGCACAATTGGCAAATGTTGAATGGAGAAAACAAACAGACACTGCACTCCTGGTGACTGAAAGAAACTGAATTCTCCATTCAGCATCTTTTTTATCTGGGGTGAAAGGTCTGCAAGTATTAATTACTGCAGTATTACTGGAGATGAGGTTGATCAGCCTTTTAACCCAGGACTTTGCCGTACAGTATCCCATGAGAGTTGTTTCTACAGCACACCAGGACTCTGAGCTTAAACCCAGATTCCATTTGCAACCTAAAGCACAACTCCAGTCCATGATTCCAAAATATCCGTGCAGTTCGCCTGGGACAGGAGAGGAGATGCTGACAGGGAGTGGAATCTTGCTGTCTGAATTATGAGCAGTCTCAGGATTGATTCACACTCGTTCCCTGCCAAATTCAGCTCTTCAAGATGCTGGCCAGTGTTCATCACTGTATTGGTTTCTTAGCTCCTTGTACACATATCCCAGCTTTTTAGAGATAATTTATGTTCAGAATCCACATTTCTCCTCATTAGCATAAGAACCACCAAAGCAGATTGGTTCTGTTTAATTTTATGCTTTGAGGAACTGGGGGAAATCTTAGGAAAAGCATCAAGTCCAAGTAACCAAAGAGCTCTTGCACTTAAATTCAGATTCAAGTTTTATGATCTAAGTAAAATTTATTTTTAAAAAACACACTTTTATAAAAAATAAATGAATCAGCAACTGTCCAAAGGCAGAGAAAAAACTAGACTGTGGAAGAAAATTGGCACCACAGAGCCTCTGAATTTTACTTTGTTGGAATATGTGCTGGCTGAAAAGATTATTTCAGTAAGCTTTACTACAGCATGATTTAAACACTCTTAAAGAGCACTGAGATTCTCGAATTTTTAATATTGGAAACCACTCTTACCACTAACAATACATCTAAACACTTCCATATATTTTATTTGCTTTAGGAACAATTTAACAACAAGGTAAAATAAAAACATGGCATTTCAACAAACACAACCTTAAAGGGCAAGTTACATTTCTAAAAGATAATCATCTGCCTTAATTGGCAGCTGGTACCTGGAGCCTGTGCAGCTCCACCCAGTCACGTAGGGAGATCTAAAGTTCTTTATGACGACAAATAAAAATCAGTATCAACTACAGCAGAATCAGATTTTTAAAAATTTCTTTCAATAACATCCTCAAATATTAACTTTTGCTTCTATTTCTCCTCTTGCCTTTTTCCCCAAACATACTATTTACTGTAGTGAAAGATTCAAAATGATCACTAAAATTAACAGTAAAAATGTCTTTCCAAGGAAGTCAGGAAGGATACTACAAAATATCAGTCTTACCTCCTGCAACTTGCTCTGAATCCACTGGCCAACAACTGCCAAACTATCCCGAGGACAGATGGCCCAAATCATGGTGAGAAAGATGAGGGAGAGAAAATCCAGGAAGTGCACCAGGCTGGCTTTCTCTGCCTGCAAACAGACATTGTCCCATTTTCATTCCTTGCAGTCTGACATTTCTTAAGAACACAACACAATTTGGAAACACTGGAAAAATCAAAGTGTTTTTTTCTATGCAGCCACAGGAATAGGGCAAGCACAAGATTCTCTGCTCGAACAAATAAAAAAATCCAGTTGGGTACAAGGTACTTTCAGTCTGGAATCCACACCAGCTGCGGAATACAGCTGGAACAAACACATCTGGCCATCACCTTACTTGAGAGATTCAAAGCTGGAGGTAAGATGGGGATGACATGCAGGGAGTTCTTCAGTAAAGAGGCCAAGAAACACCTCAGTGGAATGAAAAATCTATAAAGGGACCTCAAACACTGTGCTTTACATTACTTTGAGAAGAGAAAGACATCACTGAGACAGGATCCCTGATGGGAATGGGGGACAATAGACATGATCTGAGCACTTATAAGTGGGTTCATGCAATCCTTCTCTCTATGCCAGCTGGGTGACACAAGTTCCACACAAACAAGGTAAGTTCTTTTTATTAGGAGAAATGCATTTTTTGGCTCAACTGAGCCCAAGGAACAACACTGTGAACTGTTGCTCACCCAAAATCACAAGGATCAGGCTCCAGGCGTTCCAGAATTTGACATTCAAAACCAGTGTGTAACTCTAATAAACACACTGTGGGGTTTAGGATAATTTTTAAATATCTTAAATATATTTTTAAATATTTTAAATATCCACTTCTGTAGTTGTTAACAAGTACGGGATAACAAACTGAGTTGCTGAGGACCTCCAGTTCTTTAAATCTGAGCTATAAGAGAGGCAACTGCAGACCAAGTTCTAAATGACTGTTAAAAGTGAGCCATAACCCACCTGTGCAGCTATGAAAAAAAACACTGGCAGACTTTGTGCTAACAGGGACCAGTACAGGCCTTCTGACAGCTATTAAGTACTACACCAATAATAAGGATCTACTGTAGCAGACTTGACATTTCAAACTCCATTTTTCATTAATTAGAGTCACGTTGAAAACTTGGTTGGTATAATATAGTATGATCACAATTAGATAAATAGAATAATTTAAGAATATTAGACAGCTTTGTTTAAAAACTTACTGCATGTTCCAGCACAGCATGAGCTATTTCATGTCCCAGAACAAATGACAGCTGATGAATATCAGAAACTGCCTCAAGCAATCCAGTGAAAACAAACACTTGACCATTCTGTAAGCAAAAAGAGAATAAAAATTAAGTGGAAGACACATAAATGAAATGCTGTTTCAATATTATTAATAATGTCTGCATTGTGTTCAACTTACTGGAAGCACAAAAGCATTTACACCTGGTTCATCCACCACGTGGATCACCCACTTGAGTGCCGAGACCCCTGGGATGTCTTTATTGCTTTCAGACAAATGCCCAACAACTCTCTCCACAACCTGGTATCTTGCATCTGTCTCAGGCAGCATCTGATTTTTGAATTCCTCCATCCACTGAAAAAAAAGTTCACTGATTGCCATGTAGAACAAACACACAGTGAATGACTAATTCATAAACTAACTTAGTGGCTTCACACAACTTAGATAAAACTAAGTTTCACTACATTTTTCTTTCACGCAGCCAAAGCCAGTACATTAGAGTTCAAGCTTTCAGACCCACAAGTAAAAGAATAATAAACTTAAAAGAAAGTAAACTGATCACAGATCGAAAATAAGATAATATAAACTTGGTGCTACAGCCTCCTGTATCTGGCATTTTCCTAAACACAGTTAAGCTTGGCATCACAATTCAGAGAACCTTTCTATCCCCTCTTGAATTTCCATCTGAATTGGTAATTTTTGTCTATCTGAATATTCTGTTGTAATTTGTAAGGTGGGCAAATTTACACAAAACATGTATTTTGAAAATATCCTTGTACTTGTTCTGTTCTTAACTCCTATCTGAGAGAAAGGACTATAGTGGCATTTGGATATGATTTATCAAGTTTCACTGACTTTAGAACAAGAAGACAAAGACACAGAACTCAAAATTACAGAAACTATTCTGGACAGTTTAAATGGGCAGTTTAAAAGAAGGCAATTAAAGAATAATGAGCTAATCAAATAGAAAAAAGAACAGAATGCAGGTAGAGAGTACTACCTTACAAAGTGGCAGCTTCAAAGAGAGGACCTTAAACAAGTGCCAAAAAATGTTGAAATCAGCTCAGAAACTGAGACAAATCTCAGCATACACCTATTCTTCTAAAATCCTACCAGATTTCTGTATTTCTTTCATGAAATTCTGTTCAATTACAGTAACAGAGATGTTTGTTACATGCATGTCACATGGCCCTTAATGTGCTCCTGGTGGAAAGGGAACTCTTGAAAAGGATGGGGACAAGAGGAGAAGGTAACAGATGGAGGGGGCTCAGCAGGGTTATGAGTGTGAACTTCAAGACTTATCAAGGACACCACAAGGTTTGTTTGCCCATCTCATTAATAGGATTATCTCATCACCTAAAAAAAAAAAAAAAAAAAAAAAAAAAGGCATTAACAGTTCTGGAGTATTTTCAATTTTTTTTCTTTAAAATCTTACCATCTCATATTCCATCTGTGACAGTTCTCTAAAATGCTCCTTTCCAAACACCAGCAGTCGAGCACGCCCTGTGATGGGTGTCTCCTCCAAGTGAGTAAAATAAAACACGATAAATACAACTCCTAAGCTACTGACACCCAGGAGTATCTTCCATTTATTTTTTCTTGCACTTTCTTTAAACAGTTCCCGTTTATTAGGAGGAAGTGCCTTCCACCAATTTCTTATGCTCCTGTAAGATACAAACAGTGTTAACTTAGGACACAGTTAAAAAGAAATTTGTTAGTGTCTGCCCTTGCTGTATCTCTATTACAGTTTCATCTCACACAGCAGCTTATGGAAGGTTACATTGTAATTGGCTTCTATTCCACTCCATTTCTTCCCTCGCACATGAGAAGAAGGAATGCCTCTCAGTGTGTTGGTTCACCTTCCTCTACCATGTGTAAATTAGAAGGAAAAGAGCAAAAGATACACCTAACACCTCTGAAAATGAAAAAAACCCTTCTTGTTGAGCAAACTGTCAGTCAAACAATACTACAAACACACCTGCCACCCTCCACAAACTGACACTTTGCATGATGGGGTCTTGCACTGAGAGCAAAGTAAGAGTATTTTACCTGCCAAGAATGATGGCAAGTAATTTCTGAGCTGGCTTAACAATGATCCAGAAAAGAGGAACTGGCGCAGCCTGAAATGATGGTGATGTGCGAAGAGACCTGATGATGGGAAAGTTCCAATGAGAAAAGTGACTTGGGAGTTGCCCCACGGAACTGATCTGGAGAGATGTGATCTTCTCCCCTGGTGGCTGAGATGACTGGAAGCAAAGCCTTCCTGAACTGTGGCGTGCATTCCTGAATACTCCTGTATTTGGGACATTCAAAAGACACCTCAGTCCTTTACCGATGAAGTTTCCGTGGGAGTAAGGGTTTCCAGTCAAAAACCAGTTTCTAGTATTTCCACTCAAATCCAGCCTTTGGCATCTAAATTTGATGATGTTAGTTCGGCACCATCCCGTATAAGACCTAGAGAGGTTATTGCAATTCCTCTGCTTGCTCAAAGAAGCCAAACGAGAGAAAACACAGTTCCTGCCCGGCAGCTTTAAGCCACAGATAATATTCATAACTTCTTTGGCCGGTTACCCTGAAATAAAGAAAAAAAAAGTAGCAGAGGGGTATTAAGAAACCCACCCAAACACGAAACTCTGAATCATTATTTCGTTCCTCCTGAACAGATACCGTGTATTTGTTTGCCAACAGCTGCATTGAACAAAAAAGGTCACAGTCACAAGTGCACCCGGTTGAAGTTTCAAGATACTAGTCCTTCTAGCAGTGAAGGAAATCAGTGTTGTATATCACTGAAAATAAAACAAGGTGCGATTTATTTTTCCCTTTCCCTTTTCATACCACCAGCCCAGAGTGACTGCAGGTGTCCCTTGTGGAAGACACGTGTCACCTTTCCCTGCTGCCTTCGGGTGCCACTCCTATCTATGAGGAGAACCAGGATCTATGAGGATGTTGCTGGTACTTTGCTCCCGGCCTAGAAACAAAATGACTCAACACAGCGAAACCAAGTACCTGCCAGCCGGGATCCTCTGACGCACGGGCATGGACATGGGAACGCCTTGGGACGGAGAAGCCCCAGCCACCCTCCTCCCCACCCCGCTCATTTTCACCCGCTGGCTCCGACCGCAGCCTTCGTTCCCTCCCTGACACCCCGAGGGGAACCGCGACTATCGTGACATGGGCTGACGTGAGAAGGGGGGGAGAAGGGGGAGAAGGAGACGCGTCACTCGGAGGCGCCCGCCAGGGTAATGGCGGGGGGGAACCAGGGGAGGTTTGGCAGCCTCATAGCTGCACGCCCCAGGGACCGGGAACGACCTCCTGCACCGGGCTCCCCTACTCACCACCGCGGGAGGCGGAGGAGGGGGGGGCGGACGGCGGAGACGATGTCGATACTGGGGCGGAGGACGGGAAGCGGGATGGGCTCCACGTCCCTCCCCTCAGGCGGGGCCGCCGCCGCTCCCGCCGCCGCTGCTTCCCTCAGAGGCAGCCGCCATTTTGTGGCGGCGCGGGGAGCGGGGCTGCCCCTTATGAGGCGCGGAGCCCGCTCTGCTGAGCGCCTTAACCCTGGCTGTGCCCGCGGTGTCACCTTGTTGCAAAGAGTTTAGTATATCAAAAGTGTTATGAATCAGGGTGTTCTTTGATGTAAGATCTTCGTGTGCTCTGAAGCCCAAATCAGTTGAACAGGCAGCAGCCAGCATCCTCTAGTTAAGGACATCCAGGAACTAACAAGCTACAGGCATGCAAATACAGTAAATCAAGATGATGATGTATGTCTGTGCATACATTGCTAACTTGGCAAAATATAGTCCTGGCTGACAAATACATCTTGAGTGATGAACTGGGATGTTTGGTAGTGACAGGGCAGCCCAGGCTACGCACAAGTCTTGGTGCTTTGCATGTAAACAGAGGCCCTGTGGTTGTGAAAAGTAAAGAAACACATATCTTTGCCTTCTGCAGTCACATCCTCTCTGTGAACACAGTGAAGTATTGTTTAGTGTTTGTTGAGACTCATTAGTCCACCCCTTTTTATCTCCTGAGCCCTCTGCTGTGACAGTTCTTAAACACTGATGTCCACTGCCTATGAAAATACATAGTGAACAGATATTGGAATCCAGGCCAGAAAGAAACTTAATTTAGTGATAAGTAGAAAGTCTATTTTCGTCAGACACAGTTCCTTTAAAACCTGCCCAGCCTGAATTGTTGTAAGAGGAATGAAGAGTAAAATCTGTCAGTCAATAACACAGCATTAATTTTTGTGACTTGCAGCTCCAATCACAAAACCAGCTGAGCTGTAGCAGCAGAAAAGCACTTTGTCTAACCTAAGGCTTATGTGTGTCCTAGCTGTCAAGAAATAAAGAACTGAGATGGAAACTCTCATTGATGTCCTTATTAGGCTTTGTATTTGCTTGCTCTTCTTCTCTTCTTTGTCTAGAATTCTCCTTTCCTAAACCAAGCGTTAAGGCTTTCTACCATTTCTTCTGTGGAGTAAATGTCATTTTTCCACCTTAGAGTCTCCACTTTATATCAAGGCTGCTGAAAACGTATTGTTATGTATTATTTCTTGGCATATTTATTTTTCCAATTATTTGTTTCTCCAACTGCATTGTTTAACTCTGTCTGCATAGAGGGTACAGGAGCTATTTCTGCATTCCTGACTCACCTAAATTTGTGTTAAACCCAATGGATGTTTTGAGTGTGCAAGGATGGGGCTCAAAGTTGTGTTCTACATTCTGCTTTTCTGAAGTCTGCTCAAGTGGCATCACTTAAAATTAAAACTTCAAAGAGACAAGCAGTCAATACAGCACAGGTAATTATAGGATCTCTCTATCAAATACCAACACTAAATATATCTTAGATGAAAATCTGGTAAACAGTTGAGCAACTGGAGAGTTATAAAGTGTTTTTCTCTAAATAAACATGTAGTAAAAAAAAAAAAAAATCCAACACATTCTAACTAGTAATTTATACCGTAGCTTCTCTTGAATTTTAATGAATCTATATGCATATAACCATTTTTTTTCCCTGAGAAAATAAAATAGAATATTCCATGATAAAGAGAGTAGGTTAAGATTTGTTCTGTAGCTGAGATTTTACTTACAAATCTCATCTCTTCTAGAAAAAAAGACTGTGGTTCCCATTTCTCAAGAAGACTAGAAAGCAAGTTCTCAATCCTTAAGACTGCATAAGACCTACTTAGAGGTCATAAGTGATTTCCTAAGTACAGTTAAACAATTAACACTTTAACAGGTACAATTTTCCCGTGTAGCTGCGTCCATTAGTATTTCTTTATCTCTCCGTGTAAGTAGTAGTGCTGAACTGAATGAGATTTTGTACATGTATGAAAATATTCACACAAGCAAATGCCAAACCGAATAAAAGCAATGAAAACCAGATTAAAATATATAGTTTTTGGCTTCAGATGAAAAAAACTTAGTATAAAATAATAAAATATATGAATTCTATAAAAAAAATCCAAGGAAAAACTAAGTATTAATTGGTGGCTTTGTCTTTCAAGTTTCAGTGCAATTAATTTCTGCTTATAAGTACTGAGCTAAAACCTTGGCAGAAACAATGCACTCCATCATCTTCTGCGAGTCAGAAGTTGGAGTCAATGCCACTTAGCCTGTTTGGCCATTTGAAAACTCAGGAGCTCACCCAGGCAACACTTTTCATAAATACCGAGGTTTTTCCAAATATTGTTCACTAGAAGAAGTTCCTGTCTTGATCCACCTATTGTGTTGTGTACTGACTGTCCTTTGCCCTCCCCTTCCCCACTGAGATACCAGTTAGTAGATCCTATTTAAGAATTTAATAGGTAATAAATATTTCTGCTTGTTATCTATGTTGTTGATGTTAAGAAGAAACAGACAAACAAAAAAAGTAGATTTAAAATCCAGAAGATGAAGTTACTGACCCAAGCAGAAGTTCACTGCAAAACTATTTAAAACTTGTTATAAAATTCAATACTGAATTTAATTTCAAAACATGTGTGAAGAGGTTGTAAATAAGGAGTGTTCTTTTCTTTGCTTGCTATTTCACAATATTTTAATGAAAGACTCAGGAAAAGCTTGGATGCTCCGTAGTTGCAAAACTGGCAGAAATTCTGAGAATCTGTCACTTAATTTCTCTTCTTCTCACTTCTTATTCTGCAAATAATTTGTAAACTACTTTTAAAGCAGCTGACCTGCATAAATCAGTGAAAATAGTAAACAACACAGAATTCTTCTACTTGCTGTCTAAAATGCAAAATTTATTTGGAGTAACAGAAAGAAAGGGTGCATGAATTAACTGTCTATACTTGGGAGATTTTGCTTAAGTCCTTCAGAATTGAGACAGTTATAAAGTATCTTATTTCCAACAACAGCAAAAAGCACATGAAGATGGGAAGGGAAAAAGAAAACTCAACAGACTGGACTGGTTGGGTGCCACCAGTCCTGTGGGGCCCACATGGAAAAACCTCAGTGGAAAATTAGCAATTCTTTTCGATAATACAAACTCTCCCTAATTGTTTCTGTGGTGCTTGACTGGTGCTGGAGTAGGGCTGGAAGAGTGTTATCCCTCAGGGACCAGCTAGGGATCGTCAGGAAAATGAGATGTGGATCTTGT
>NW_020955243.1:285496-368147 GCF_003031625.1 Empidonax traillii | reverse complement strand
AAAAAAAAAAAAAAAAAAAAAAAAAAAAAAAAAAAAAGAGAGAGAGAGGTAATTGCAGTGCTTAAAAGCCTGAGGCAAATCAGTGGAAATGCTCTGAAAGGGATAATTATACCTGCACGAGGAAGACATCTGTTTAATGGCATTAACTGGCCCAATTAAGGAGAAGTGGAGGAAGGGCCAATCTGTGACTTCTTTAACTGTTCTCTGAAAAAGTGGCTTTGACATCCAAGCAAGATAAATTGGTTTGGCTTTCGCTAAGGTGATTCTCCAAGGTTTAAACATTTTAAGGACTACTGGGGAGATCTTGTCTCCAGTTGTCAATAACATCACAGACACGCTGGTGTTTTACCACCAAAACAAGAGTGGCCTCGGGAGTGTTTACAAGGAAGGTGTTACAATTCACATCATCAACCTAATCTGGCCATAATCTCAGTCTAAACATCCCTGACCGATTATTTTTAAGCGGGGGCAGATGAGACAAGAAGAGGATTCTTTGGTGTTCCAAAACTGCAGCGGGTTTGGCTATTTAACCGCTGATAAGAGCTGGAAGCTGCAGGCTGGTGAAAGCAGTGGAGGATCTGCTGCCACAAAGCTTCCCCTGGGGCTTCCCCGCTCCAACACGGAGTGGTGGGTGTGTTTTTAGGCGTGGGTGTGGAGCAGACAGGTGTGAACTCACATCAGTCACAAACTAACACAGGTCTTTTGTGTCAAAGAATTTGAGAATCCATATTTGGATATATAAGCAGGTTACTTGGATATATTTACCAGGGGGATGAGAGAGAGCAGAGTTTAAGAGGGTTTTAATCCTTATCTTTCATTTCCTTGCTGTAGTGCTGGCATTGCTTCTGGCACTGTCCTCAGATCTGGAGTGGTTAAAGAAGTTGGAGTTAAAGCACAGGCCAGAAGTCCCTTTGTGCAGCTGCACAGGGGCAGCAGGGCTGTACAGGAAGGGCACCACTGGCCTCCTCAGAGCTGTAGCACAAAGATGGGATTTTTTTTTTCTCTACTTATGTTTAATTTGAGCTTTCCAAGGCAGCCCTTCAGCAGTTGGAATTGCAGAGCATCATTTAGGCAGCAGCCAGCTCTAGCATGGTTACAGCAAGCGTGCCCTCCCTTATATAAGCCAGGGAGGGAACAGCACAAGGGCACCCTCTGCTACCACCCACAGAACCCACTGCCAAGAGAACAGAGCCTGATCACTTAAACACAGTGAGAAAACATGCAGTTAAAACAGGATGATGTAATCAGGAAAAGGAGAACTAGAAATTTCAGAGTTAAAAACCTCTAAATTTGAATAATAAGAAACTTCTTAATTTTGCAAAATTCAAAGCTGCCAAGGGGTTGGTTCATTGTCTCTTTTTCAGTAGAACATCAAGAGTGGTCAGAAATTCAAACAGGCTGAACATGATGGACTGCTCCAGTAAAATACAACATCTACCATGTGCAAAAGAGATGTATGAGAGGTGGCTGACAAGGAAGAGAGAAGGGGGTGCTCAGCAGGAGCAATGGGTCTGTTTGGTTTTTTCAAGTCCAGATCCTGCAGTAGCTTTACAAAGCCTTTGTAAAGAGAGTGATCTAGTCCAAGGAGAGGTTCTCTGAGCTCAGTGCTGCAATTAATCTTCCCATTCTATTGATTAATTGCAGACACCTTATCCCTCCTATTAAATGACCCTGGTGCATTTCCAGTCCCTGAGCAGCAGGCTCAGGACTAGCAAGGAAATATCTGACCACAACATGTGGCTTTCATGGGGCAGCCCTTTCACGATTAATAAAATCATGAACGGCACCACAACAGCCTCTCTTCTCAATCTCAGCTTCTAAGAAGAAAAGCAGGACCCAAAAAAAGATGCAGACACTGTTACCTGTTATGATTTTTTCAACAATTGGTCACTTTTGCCTCTCCTAATCAAAATTATGCCTACATGTTTATATTCTAATATAAAATCTCATCATTCACATTTAAATTAATATTTCTTTTCTCATTACAGAAAAGAGAAAAATGCAGTGATTTTAAAAGACTGTTGAAAGCCACAGTAGATCCCTGGAAAAGACTGCACATCCCATGATCCCTGATGGAAGGACAGCTCCAGCCTCTCAAACACGTGGCTTTGATCAGCTCTGCATAAGTTAAGAAAGTGGTTAAGCAGTGTACTCCAAAACTTTTTATTCTGATTCCACATTTTGTCAGCACTGAGGGCTGCTCAGCTCTAGATTTTTAATTTAATCTGTTTTATAAAGGGCTGACTGCAAAACTGTGTGGAGTTAGGCTAAGTTCTAAACTTTCTTATGATATGGGAAAATTCAGCCTAGATCTCAAATTCTTGCTTCATCTTCTCTTAGTACAAGTGGATATTCCTGACTGACAACCAACCAGCTTGGATGGGTTGTCATAAGGCACCTGATAAATTATAGACTCTGCTCCAGAATTTTGTGAATGTATTAATATTGCTGCTGCAACTGCATAAAAAGCTTATTTTGGGGAAATGGGATCCATCAGCCCCGTTCTGTGTATCTAAAGCCCAAAGTTTTCCAGCAGGTAAGTGAACAAGAGTGAGCAAATGGAAAGGGTTTATGTTGAGCCAAAAAATATTACCCAACAGCATCTATAAACAAAGGCAGGAACAGAATTAAAGCCTTTCCCTTTTTCCTTCACATCTTATTCATTCACTAGAACCAGGCCTGTATATTTAATGGTTTGCCATGGAAGTAGCACATTCCTGATTGTTACCAGAATTACAAACTTGTAACGCTGCAACTGATTGAGGGAAGAGCGGAGCAGACCCCCTGCAGTGTGCAGGTAGAGCGGCCACAGGAGCAGGCTGGAGGGATGGGATTTAGGCACCCATACCCGGCACAGAGAATGGAACTGCCAGTGTACCAACATTTAACAACCAGCATTATTTTCTTTAAAAAGTCCTTCCTCACGGATATGGCCTCCCAAATGAGAAGTGCAGCAGATGAGTAGGTTGCAAAGGGGTCCGGGTGTAGTGCCTTGGCCAAGTTCCAACTTCAGTAATTACACTCTGTTCTTAAATTCCCCCCGCAGCTCTGTTGGAATAAAGCTCTTTTTCAGCTTGTCCTGGAGCATTGTGTAGTGTTTCTGTGAAGCTGTACAACACTGAAAAATATCTCCTCCCATTAAAATTGCCCAGGGAATTTAGGAAGACAGAAAGCTATTACCAGAGCTGGAATGTGGGCAGAACACCAAGGTTAACTTACACTTGCATTGGGATCAAGGGATCTTTGCTGACTAGGAGTGTCAGACCCTTATTAAGGAGCACAAGTGGGAATAGCTCACTGTGCTGCCTGAATACAAACTCGGGAACTTGGGATCTCTGCACCTGGAAGCGACACAACACCTGGGATGTTTCCTAACAAATGACTCTGTATAAAAGCCTCTGGTGCTGTGGAGTGTCTTATCACAACCTTACTTGGTTACTTAATAATATTTATGAGATTATTTGTCTATTAGAAAAGTTCCAGAAACTTTAAAAAAACTACCAACAACAAAAACCAAATCACATTTAAAAGAAGTCTACCAACAGAAAAGCAGCAATATAACCCAAATATGCTGAGGCAAGTATTTGAATTTCAGTAAGAACCCCACAGAGTATTTAAGTATTTAAGCAAGCTGAGCCAGGCCTGCAGCAGGAATGAAGGCATTCTGTATTATATTAAATAGACAAGTGTAAGAGTTTTCTTACCCTGTAAAGTAGGACTCATTTAAAATATTTAGGTAACTGACTCCCAGATTCGCTTATACCAAAAAATTCATTCTTACTAAACTAGAATAATTTAGAACAGTCACTGTACAAATTCCCGTAGGACAGAAAAAACTCCAAATCCTATTTCTCAGGGAGTGGCACTTGCCTCCAGCTGCTTCCTCTCCCTCCTCCTTGATGAGCAAACGACAGAGAACAGACAAAAGACAAGCTCCTACTTTGGCCTTCTGTTATGGATTAAAGACAAGCAGCTTCCCCTTTTCCTTCTTGAGATTTTGTATGGGCTACATGTAAATGGATTTCTAAGGAGTTTCTCCCATTTCTGTTGGAAGAAATCCTACTCCTCCACTTCTGTTGTGGTTTTTCCTGCATCTTTCATCACAGAGCATCCTTATCCTTCTACTGTCGAAACTCTTGTCATTTATGGATTTTCTACTTCCATGGATTTATAAACTAAAGCCTTTTGGAGTTTGATGTTTGCTGCCTGGAGCAGCTGTCAGTTCAGGAAGTTGATGGCTGCTCTCCTGCTTGGAGGGCACAGGACACGGCCTCATCTTCCAGCACAGAAAGCTTCTCTGCCCCCTTTCCTTTGGCACATGCTCATCCCAAGGCAGCACGAGGGATGCTGATGTCTGTGCTTGTGTCACCCTTACACAGTTGTTGTTTCTAAGAAATTTTCAGCCTGAACTTTGAGTAATGCCTTTAACAACACGCGCCAGCAACTCCCAAGTGTCCTAATGATCTACAAAGCCTGAATTACCATTTCCATGTGTTTTGGCAGCAGTGGAAAGACATTTTCCAGTTTGCATCGAGTCCCATTCATCTGATTTGTCAGTCCCTGTCAGACTCTTTATAAATCATCGTTTTGGGATGGCAGAGCAGTGTGTGCATGGCTCTCACACCCACCTGCAGTCAGCTCCTCCTACCTGTGTGCTCGTCACCTGGGGCTGCTCCGCTTCCAATCCAGACCTGCTGGGCTCCTTGGATTGTGTCTGCCTGAACCCTGGGCAGGACCCTGCCTGCCAGGGAGCATTTAAACTCACAATAGGTGTCAAATCAGAGCTCCAGCTGTAAATAAAATGTATATACCCTCTGCCACCAGAGAAGGACACAACCTGGATATTCCTTCACATAGAAACAACGGTAGTTACCTTTCTTAGAAAATAATTGAGATTTACAGCTAAAATTATTAAAATTGCCAGGTTCAGTCACTTTGTCATATTGATGATTCTATAATAGTTTAGTAACTCTCTTCCTATTTTATGTCATTCATTTACCTACACTACAATAATCGACCTTTTATTTTTTTAATTTCACATCCCTCCTTTAAGTCAAAATCCATTTAATGGTCATCTGTATCCTCATATCTTTCTTTTATTTCACATTATTCAAATGTCAAATGTGAAATATTATTCAGAATCAAAGTGTACTTTTCCACTGACTTTTTTTTTTTTTTTTACTGGTGAATTTAGACTGAAAGACAAGAGTTTTTGGAAATATCTACATACCTATATATATTTATATAGATATGTAATGTTCTATGACACTAAAAAAAGTATTATTTCTTTTAGTCCATGCTAAGCTGTAACAGCACTACAAGAGTTAATTATTTAGAACAGCAGGCTGCAAAAGGAATAATCCTGTAGGAAATGTGCATTATTTCTTTAGTGATCTCTGCTTCCATGGAAACAATTTCTCAGCACATTTCTAAATCTCGTAAAAATGGGGCACTAGGTCTGTGTAAAACAGCAAGACATTTCCAATTAAACAACCTCAATACTTTTATCTGGGCCATTAAATACTCTGTCCAGCATCAGACATGATTATGGGATGTTGAACCACCAGCTCCTTCCCATGTGCCAGCTCTGTGAGGATAAAGTCCCCCCCATCCCTGACCTCCTCAGGGGTGCACTGCATGTTCCCCTCCCTGTGCCAATGTTGGGGTGCTCAGCAGTGCCACACCACACTTTTGGGGTGCACTGTCCACCTCTGTGGTGTCTCTTCTACACCACACACCCCGTCTCCTGGCTCAGCACTGCACAGCAGAGCCAGCTTCTCCAGCAGAGCCAGAGAGTCAGCCTGGCTCAGGCAGCTGGAACCACCACACTTGGATCACATCTGGGGTAGGAATATAGCAGGTGAAAGGCATCTACGGGCATCTCCAGGATCACTGGGCTTGTCCACGCAAAAAAATCCCTCATCCCACCGGACCATCGTACGCAGTGGTCCATCCTACAGCCAGGACTCTGAGAAACGCGTGTGGAAAACACCAGCCTCCATCCCAGAATCACTGCCACTGAGCACCACTGGATCATTTCCGGAGGAGACTAAAGCAGAGCGTGTGTAAGAACAAGCGAAGGGAACAACTCCACGCCCAGGAACAGCGACTGCCCTGGGATGTCCTCACTGGCCACAAGTTCAGGTGCGCTGCCAAGGACAGCTTTGCTGAGCTCCAAACCTTTCTGACATGAGCAGGAACAAAGCGCCCTCTGGTGGAACCGGACGTCCTTCACTTACTTGGTTATCGCCACCGACTCGGAATAACGCAGTTCCAGACCTGGTGCTCGGGAGTCAAGGAGCCATCACAAACATGGACACTTCTTTCGGGGTATTGCATACTCAGTCTTTATTAGCAGACTCTTGTCTATCATCAGTCAGGAACAGCAGAGAAGCAAGCCAAGGAAAAAAGTACTTAACATCAATGGCAACAGCGTTAACTTTTTGTTTGGTTTTGGGGCTTGTTTATTTTCCTCAACTGAATTGTTCTTGGAAAATTACTTATTTAAAAGAAATAAAACTAGAGGTGTTCCCTCCCCCTTGCACACAAGATCTGTGCCCTGTGAAGCTGCACTGCTGGAAACTGAGAGAGCAAAACATGATTCAGCCAACAAAGGCCCTTCAAAGATATTTGCCAGAAGTGACGTCTTGAGGGGTTGCTTGTTTTGGGGTTTTTTTGTGGTTGCCTGTTTGTTTTTTATTTGTTTCTTCCTATTTTAAACTTGAGTTCCAGTTTTAACTGTATCATTCCACTCACTACTCAACCATTCCTCATCTCCTGAGCAACACCTTGGCAAGGTGTAACACTGGACCTACAGAAAGGAGCAGTGGATTACTCCTCACAGGAGCACCGAAACGAAGCCTGGATGGGGGAAAAGAAGCTTTATCATAAAGAATTTTCATGCCCGATATATGTTTGGTAGCAGAACTGGCATATTAGTAAAACAGATTTTTACCTCCTGGGAAGGCTGCAACTTCCAAACTCTTTATTAACCACTCAGACCAACTAAATGCTGAAAAGCAGGGTAATTATTTCATTAGCATGGCTCCTGCCAACAAAATCATTACTCAGCATCACAACTGTGCTCTTTCCAATTCCCACACAATTCCATGTACAAGACTGGATCCCAATGGTACCAGCATTGTATTTTCTCCACACCACCCTGCTCACAAACACAGAAAATCTGGAGTCTGTGCATGACAAAGGCTCAGTCCTGCACCACATTCTCTTCCCAAAGACAAACCACTTCTAAAGTGTGTGTCACTCAGAACTTCCTTATGTAGCATCTCTGTTAAATCCAATTAATACAACTGTGTTACTTTAATTCATTGTAATCAACACAGAGAGAAGCAGCCAGCACAGTTACCACTGCTGGTAATCCTGATCCATCCTTAAAGGGCTGGGAATACGAGGACAATGAACAGGATCTACTTCATACTGATGTTACACGGAGGTTCAAAATTCTCCTGCCAACCAGCACAAATTAGAGCTGTCCGTGTGTACACTGATCCTGGGGGATTTTCTAGAGAACCTGTGGAAAACTGAACTCAACACCAGGCACTGCACAGCTCCCATGACTGAGCAGGCAGGAATGCCTTCCCACTGAGAGTGTACTTTAGCCAGGAATACAGAAATCCATGCAGTACTGGGAGTGAGGAAGTCCCAGAGATGGTAGTTTAAGGTAAGTGCAGACTGAGTGAACACGCTGGACACAGAGAGATACACCAATGGTAAATCACACACAGTGGGACCCACAGCTCTGCACAAGCACATCTGGACATAGAAGAGAGCACAGAACATCCACCAGTACTTCTGAGTCCACATCTTGAATGTGGGAAAATCACCGAGTATCAAGAGCTCACACTTTCCTTTGATCGAGTTCTGCACCTTCCCCTCAGTGACAGAGAGAGTCTGACATTCCATGGTAAACACTGTAACATTAACTTCTTGGGAGGGAGCTCCCTCCTCGGGATGCAACTCTGTGACTTTAAAGCTTTTCAGACTCTATAAAAATGAAAAGCTGAAACATATAAAATCTTAAAATTCCATTTATGTTATGTAGAACTAGATATATACACACACACATCTTTTTTCTTAAAATAAAAATTGAGCCCATTCTCTCCCTCTAGATATAAACTCAACATCTTGTTTCAGGTTTTCAAATACATTTTAGACCTCTGAGAAACTCTGCTCAAGATAAACCTGTAGACAAGTCAAGTTTCCTTGGAAAGCAAAATTTAAACCACATTTTTTCTATAAAGAGTCACAGTGATACAGCTCATGAAACATTTCCAAGTTGCAATCAGGAAACTTCTCAAATCAAGATCGATCTGTCTGTGGCTGATTTATCTGAATATACACCTGTAAGAAATCATAACTCAGGAACTGATATAAACCACTGTTTTCTTATTAAACTGTACATTATAGACAAGATTGGATATAAAAGTTGGGATTTTTTTCTTTACAAACACAAATGTTTTTCTGCTCGTTGCCCTCCATTTGCCATCAATCCAGAGCTCGTGTTTCCATGGGAAACAGTGGCAATTCCAAGTGGACAAACAACAAGGATCTGGAGATCAACGTAAAACCTCCCCATAGAATGGAAGGTCAGAAAGGTTGCAACCTGTAGCAAGACAGGACTTATCATTTCCACTGGAAACAAGCACAGCCACTACTGAGAAGTCATGAAAACTTGCCAGCTTTTCCTCCCCAATACAGAAACAAGGTGGCAAAGAATGTGCCAAAAAGCTACTTCACCATCAGGATGAATGGGGAAAAACAGTAATAAAGAAGATAATAAAGCAAAGAAATCAGGTGATGTATTTTGCTACAACTGAATAAAACTTCAGGCCGGATAGCAGGAAAGCTGGAGCTACAAAACTCTCATTTCAGTTAAGTTTCTCTTCTGTGAATTCATTCAAACTTACAAGCTCTAAAGCATTAATTCATCCTGAGTTAGACGGGTACCTGGGGATAACATTAGGAGAAAATTCCCAAACTGAAAGACCTGAGAGAGGACAAACTCTCCTTGAAGATGGATGCCCAGTATTCCTGACAGGGTGTCCTTCTCCCAGAGCAGCACTGTTGGTCTCTCAGTTGATGCGGTGGCCCTCGGGCACGGGGGTCACACCCAAAAGGAGCTTCCCAAGTACCTTTAAACCACCAAGGTAAGAACACACTGGATTCTGTCACAGTCACTACTGAGATGGATAACAATTCTGAAAGAGTTGACATAATGAGGAGGAAGGAGAGAAATTGAAAAATAACATCCAAATTCCATCATTTTGGTTTGCCAAGGCCATCACAGTGGCAATTGGTGTGAACATTCCTTCTCACTTCCATCAGCATTGCCCTTTTCCTCACTCTTGTACGTGGAGAGGAATAAGTTTTCTATCTGAGTCAAGAATTCTTCAGCAATGAGGCAGTTTGTTACCTTGCCCAAAGTCTTCCTCATGCACTCCAAAAGCTGGTCAAAACAAAAGAAAATTTTGTTAAAATTGACATTTTTCCTGAAAATTTTTTTGGTTTTTTTTATTAAAAGGGATTTTTATTTGGAATTAACACTAAAAAATTATTCAAGTGTGCAATACAGCAAAAGGAATGGTGACACAGGAACTCACAGGTGATTTAAACCCAGTCTTTTAAAACCAGTTATACAACAGCTGAATTCCAGAGCACTCTACCAACTTAATTTTAGATTCACACTGTTTATAAGCAAAGCCATGTTGAGAGGAAACAAGAGAATTCAACGTGGGCAACTACTGTGTACAAGTGATTTGCCATTAAATCTTCTCCAGCTGAGGGTTAACTTGGTGTCTGCACATAACACACATCCCCACCTCTCTCAAAGGAGGATCCTTATTTTCTCTGTGTAGGTGAATAAGTAGTGCCACAGAAGTAATTTATTACCACTAATTTCCATCTCTGATTTGTAAAAATGTAACTTCAGGTGATCTCTGCTGACATGAAACAGATTTGCATTTAAAAAAAACCCATTTAACAATAAAAAAAAAAAACTTACTTTCTGCAAACAAGTCAGGTCAGAATCCCTATGAAAGATTTTATCCATGGGGACACTGCTGTTGGAAGAAAAACAAACACGAATGCGGGAGAAAGGAGCCACAGGTCTTGACTGAAACAATAATAAACACACAACAATTATAAACTGGCTGTTTGTAACAGCAGTACACACATACCTGTGGCAAAATCTGTACTTTTCAATTATCCACCTTGTTTTTTCAAATACTAATTCCCACTGAGGCTCCTCCATCATCTGCTGCACTTCGAATTTGTAGGGCAGGCCTGCAATCAATGGAACATCATCATTCAGTGTTTCTAGGACACTCCACTGCTTTCCTTCTCTTTTCAGTTTTAGGTGCAACCCCATCCCTTCGCCTTAACTGTTCCTGTTTGTTACTGACTGCAGAAGTCTGTGGTTCTGTACTTGACAACATTAAGGAGGTTAAAGCAAAAGGATGACGTGTTTTGGATTCCAAATTTAATTGTGGTGGGAGTAGGAACAAATCTGTTTTCCTCCCTGCCCTCACCAATTCCCCAGGCCATAAGGAAGGACACAGAAATCTACAACAAACAGCGAAAGAGAAAAACGTGGTTTAGTACCACTTTTGTAGTGGTAAATCTCTCTAAGGTTTAGGTGACTAATAAGTGAATAAAAAAAGGTTTGGTGCTTATGTATGAAAGGGCTGCTGCTGACTATTGTTCTCCATTTCAGAGGAATTTTGCTTTGAAAGAAAGAAAATCTTCGGGTTTGTTGCAGGTGAGAGAAGAGGAATTTAGCAAGAGAATTATTCGCAGGTAACAATTCAGTTATCCAAAATCAGGGAGAAAGAAATAAGTCATTTCCAAAGAGCCAGAGGAGATCCCATTTTGTAAAATCTTGATTTCAAGGGCTAAACAGAAATATGGAATCCTCTTAGACAATTCCTCTCAGAAAATGTAAGTGACTACAAAAAAGTCTTCTAAGGACAATGAAGTTTGTCAGTAATCTAACTTCTCCACAAGGATGGGATGTGTGGGAAATGAGGATAAAATCACAGGACAATCAGCGTGGTAAACAGGAATTAGTGCACAGACGTGGCCGCTGCTCCACTTCCCCCAGGACTGTGCAGTGAGTCTCCAGGCAGATGGTCTCCCTTGCTTACTTCCACAGGAAAAAACAGGGAGAACTCTTGGCTCACGTGGCCTCAGCTACTGCTGTGCCAAGAGAAGTGGAAACCTTGGAGCGGGGATGCAAAAATCAAACTTTATAAATAGAGGGAGGGAGGAGGAGAGAGAATAGGCAGCTCCAGAACCATCTTCTGCTATCAGGGGAATTTTCCTCAAATGAATGTCAGGGAAAGAGCAGAAGATTTGATCATCACTGGAAATACCATGAATTTTCTATGGTGTGTTCAACTGCTAAAGAAAGGAAAAGATCCCGTTTTCATCAAACCCCTTAGGTGGGGTTCCTGCCAGCACACCCTTTCAGCCTTCCTGGCAAGTTTGATCCTTTGACCTTCTGAATGGCACATTAGTCAAAAATTAAGGATTTTTAGCCACCGTAGCAGCCAATTCTTTGTTATTTACTTCTGTTTCCTTGAGCAGAGAATCTGTTCAGAACGTTGCAATGCAGTAAAGCCCATGCTGTACATGTGAAACCGTTTCTCAACTGTTCATAAAAATTCTGCACATAAGTAACAGTGACCCTTATCCCAAACCTTTCACAGATTGCGGAAAATACTCAAAAGAAAAATCTTCTGCCTATCTATATTTGTTTATTCTTGTCATGACAGCAGGGACAACTTTCAGGATCACTCTTTCAGTGAAATTCTCAGGTTTGTCCAGCACATGTCACCAACATAAACTACACCATTTGTACAATACCATCATCTTACCAACACAAATACCTAAATACCTATTTCTTAAGTTCAAAAGCAGACCTTTTTCCCCTCAGTATCCAAAAGGAAAAGGATAAAATAGATGGACTTACGGTAGGAACCATCAGCACTGAGCTCGTCACTGATGACCAGGCAGGTGATCTGGGAATACGGCAGGGGATTATTTCGGTTGTAAGGGCTTATGATCATTCCAATGAACATGGCCCCACCCCTGGAGAAATAGCTCTGAAAAACCAAAAAACACACAAAAAACCCACGTACAAAAATCTGATGTTTTTCAGAAGAGGATGCTGAAATTTAAAACCCAGCATTTCTGTCAATTTACAGCTGAGCTGATTTAAGATCAGAGCATTAATACGTACTAACACTGTAAATACCACGGAGGCTTTGGGGGGGTTTTTTGCTCTTTGTCTGTCTTTGCTGTACCTGGTATTTGGCTTGAGTGTCAATGTCTCGTATGGAGGGGTTGGGGTCAAAGGCTGGGTGGGAATGGTACCATCCAATGACCTGGAATCCTCTGGCAGCCAGAGTTTCCGAGGCCTGTGTCTGGGACACCGGATCCATCTCGCACTGCAGGCCTGTGCTGAGGCTGTTGCAGGGCTCTGCTGCACACACCTGGTAAAGAAACCTCCAGATGGATAAATGCAACAAACCTCCATCAGTTACATAAAACCTCATAAACAGAATTGTAAGAATAATTTACCAGGTCTTTCTCCTTCACAATTGAACGCAACTCTAACGTTTCAAGACTACAGTAATTAACTTAGATTTCAGATATTTAATTAATTTCCCTTCAGAAATAACAGTTACATTTATTCAAATTACATCTATTATCATATCAGTTTCAATATTTTAGAGACAATGTAAAAAGACAAACACTTACTTCTACAATTTTATCAGCTTCAGAGTACCTTCCACCTAGCAGCCCTATCACTTCTGCCAGAGACACGTGAGAGTGCTGGAAGGAGATCAAACAGGTATGAAAGAAATGAGATTAAACAAGTATGGAAGTCCAAGTTGTGTAATTTCTCTTTGTTTTGCCCAGCACTCAAGTCAGTAACCTCTCAATGACATTTAGAAGGAAAACTCAAAACAACTAAAACCTCTCAAAACCCCATTGTTTCCATTTAAAGCAAACAGAAAAGATTAAATTTGCTTATTATAAACACACCAGGGATGCAGTGCAAGGGTGTAACACACCCACAGATGCAGCCTGGGCAGTGTTGAACAACTGCACGATTTTGGTACAACCTGCTGCTCTTACAAAAATCCCCACATATTGCTTTGTAAACACAAAATCAATTGCCAGACTGGTAGAAAATGAAGCCACAGATCTCAGAAGGACAGACTGTCAGAAAGCAGCTTTATGCAAATTAGATTTAAAGTGTGACAGAGAGTAGTAAGTAGTAAAGCAGCAAAACTCTTATTCATTTTTCTAGAAGGTAAATGGTTGTACAGTAAGCACAATATAAAAAGTATTCACCTTTAGGGGCTTTATTTAATACTAGGTTCTCAGTTCTAGGTGAATGAAAACATTACTGTATTTCTCAGTCTTCCTGAGAAGAAGACTGCATTTAAAAAAAACCCACAACATAGACATCATAGCTTTTTGAAAGATAAAACTTAATCCTCACCAAATCCATTACTAGAAGTGCTTCAGAAGACACTTTCACCTTAAAAGGTTCCTGAAATGATAAAGACAATAATGAGTATAAGAAAAGTAACTCAAGTAATGAAGCCTCCTTGGTAATTCCCTCAGAGGTACATACCTGCTTTTCCTCCGTGAACAGACAGCAGGGTATCAGCTGAAAGGGATCAAAGGAACTATAAAATGAAAGAAAATTTCTCTAAAGATGTAGGACAGTCAGGAAACTTTTCAACTTTCCCACTGTCACCTCAGCTGAGGAGGAATAACCTTGTTTTCTTCACTGGATTTTCTCATCCCACACTAGGATGACTTACTCCAAATACAGAAACATCACTCCCCACACTCGTGAATTCCAACAGGAAACATGTGAAATGCATCCAGGCTATTTCAGACCATGACACACATTAATGCTTTGGACCTTTCCAGCCTGACACAAGACATTGGTTCAATCTCTGCCAGATTTGTGTTTGAACACAATGCACATCCAGTAATACCTTTTGGTTTGTCTCGAACCTTTAGAAGATTTTGCAGGTTTCAGTTTTTCTTCCTCTCTCCTTCTTGCTAATTCTTCAGCTGAGAGATGCTAAGAGGATTTAACAAAAAATTAAATGTCTTAATGTCTGAAGTGCTGTTTCAACGGTGACTGCAAAACCAGCCCAGAATAAATTCTTGATATCATTGTCCTCTTGATATAATTTGTGTGTTACAGAACTACTGATGGTGGAGGCAACAGCCATTAACCAGGCGGTGTGGAACGAGTGACAATCAGAGACCAAGTCCACAAGACGCCTGATGAGAGAATTCTCATACTAAATCAATCCAATTCAGTAAAATCACAGCCCACATCACAAACCAGGGTGTCAATCCAAGTGTGACAATCTGCCAGTACTAACCATGCTCAGAACTTATCACAACCCCTCTTTAGGGATGGTTGTTTTCAACCTTTATTTCCATCCAAATATGTAATTTGCAAAAAGTGTTCAAATTATTAATCACAGTTAATAAAAAACAGGCACAGTATTATGGAAGTAATTGTTACAAGTAATTACTAAAGGTTGCAAATTAAGAAGGTTTTCTATACAAGAAAAATAAATGTTCTTCACTTTTCATATAATTTGAAATTGTAGGAATGGACAAGTATTTTCTTTCCAGTTCTCCCATAAAATATTTAAACTTGTATGAATTTTTAAAGCACTTCATAAACCACAGAATTTCTGGGGATATTGCTAGCAGCAGAATTAATATTAGGAACTCCCTACCACCTGCATAATGAGCACAAAGAAACCATATAGGACTGAAAAAATAACATTTAAATGTTATTCTCCCACTCCTTACCATTTGCTTTAAGGCAGTTAACTCAAAAGCAACGGATCATGAAATCTCCTACAAGACGAGGCAAAAAGCTTTAGGGGCATAAAACCCCTGTGCAAACACCAACTTTATTTATCAACTGCTGCATTACTTTCAAATTATTGCTTCCACAAGAGAGGTTAAGTCCCTATGACACAACCGTTCCCTTGTCTGTTTGATGCAACACCACCTGCCAGCAATCAGAAAGAATTAATTCCTTAAGGAAAGTTAAAAACATAGAAGGGTCACCTCAAATGTCTGTCCTTCCAAATCCTTGGCATCACACCAGTTTCCCCAGGGGTCTCGCACTCGCCGCCTTCTCGTGCGCTGTGGCAAGAAATGACCAAGAGTCAGGGCTCTCACCCTGAAAACGCTGCATTTACTCCAGCCGGGCAGCCACAAGGACAGCGTCCAAAAGGTACTGCCACAGGGGTGTTACCAACACCCCGGAGTCCTGCAGACTGTCACAAAATATCATCAGTGGAGGTTTTGGATTTTAAGGCACTAAAGCCTGATGGTGTTCTGTGGAAACGTGGCACTGTTATCCAGCTCTGAATTCTAGCTCAGACAATACACAAAACTATAAAACCAGCATGTTTACATCCAGTGGATGCTGCAGCTCTTTATATTTCAATTTATTATATTTTTAATGGGATTGATTTAGTTTTTCCTCTCGTCAACTGATGTATTTTGCTGTGAAGCACTTAAAAATGCTGTATTACAAGAGAATATGAACATTAACTCTGGCAAGCCTTGGTAATTCATGTAGCCACTACTGCACTTAATTGTGTGCATAATGCTCTCAGTGAGCCATATCCTACTCCATTTAACAGTTGAAACGCGAGCAACTGAATCACACACTGGAAACACTTCAGCAGGAAAGCTGGACAGACTTTTCCCCCTCGTGCTGCCCCCCCGGCCGCACCATGGACTGCAGGCGCTGGGCGAGCTGATAGGCTTCCACCGCGTCCTTGCCCTCCCGGGAGCGCGTCCTGTCGGCTGCCTGGGGCCGGTTGTACACGGCCTGCTCTGCAGGGGACACAAGGGAGACAGCACGGATGTCAGCACGGATGTCAGCAAAGCACGGACAGCTCAGCATGGCTGCACACACGGGGAGGGCAGGGGCGAGTGGGAACGGCAAATGCCACCGTGAAAGAGGCAACAAAAAATAACCCAGAGTAAAGAGACAACTCTTGTTGGTCATAATTCTGTTATTTTTAATTACTTTACTTCAGACAAAAGGTATTTGCAAGACATTGCTCCTCTCCCAGGTGACTCTTTCAGCTTTGGACCAGAATCCATCCAGAGACTCTAAAACAACACCAAGTTACAGGTGTGTACATACACTTTAAACATGTCACCTGATTTTAACATTTGCATAGTTTAAAAACTAGCCCTGAGAATGAAAACATTAGTGTTTATTTAGGAAATAGTTATCATTCAGTGTGGGAAAAGTAACAGTAACTTGAATTTTGTCTTACAAGGAAGGAGGGCAGAATTTCAGATACAGTGGGTTATCGGGGAAAAAAAAATAATCCAACACTAGACACACAGAAAAGCACAAAACAAACCAACCAGCCTACCAGCTCATGTATGGTTAAACATGAGGGAAGAGAAAAAAAAATAAAGAAAAATAAAAAGGTTCTGTGTAAAACCAAAAATCCATAATTCTGTAGGCAGGTTACAAACTCCTCCAGATTTTCCAAGGCTATGAGAGGCAATCTGCTCAGAAAATCCCTCCTAGCAAGGGTAACTGTGTATCCTCTGGGTGAGCAGTGCAGCCTAACATCAGGCATCACCCCAAACCAGGCTATTTATTGATTCCCAGAGAAACTTCCCTACCACAGCCGAAGTTAATGGCTCCGATCAGCTCCAGGTACGTGTGGATCCGCCCAATGCAGTTGACATCGCCGCAGTTCTTCAGGCCCGGACGCACCGAGGTCTTGTTCAGGTACTTGGGTTTACATCTCTCCCTGAAACCAAATGCATCCCATTGTCAGACAGCAGAACAAATCATGGGGGGAGGAAGGAATTGAGTGATTTTAACTGAGGTCCTGTTTTCACTCTCTGTGCACTTATTGCTTCCTTTTAAACTGACACTTCTCTGAATGTGGAATTTTAGTCTTTAGTTCTTTCACCCACAACAAGCTGCCAGTGCACAAGACAACTGAGTAGAGTCTGAGTTAAACACAGTAACTCTTTCTACTTAAAAGCAAGCTAAGCAACACAAACCACAGTGGCAACAGGACAAACTGTGTCTTGAGCCTGCTGCCACAAATCCCTGTGGTTCCTCATACCTGCTCTTTAGAGATGGGATATAAAATATTCAAGTGTGCAAGCACTACTCCAAATTGATACTTACTTTGAGGCATTCTTTTTGCTCAACATCATTTGTTCCAGCACAGACTTCTTGCTGCCCTTCTGTAAAGGCTGCAGACCCCATCACAGAGTTAATGTCACCAGTTACTTATTTTGAAGAACCACTTATTAAAACCATTCTTACATATAGGATGGCAAAAGTTGGAAGAAAATAACCAAAATGCATGCAGCTTGTCCTGATACAGGACACTAATTTTCATAATGCTTCAAAGTATTTTCACTGCTTAGCTTCCAGAACGCCAGGAAGAACATGGGAAGATACAAAAGAAGCATTAATAATGAATGCTGTTCACTGGAAAGCTACCATACAATAATTTTACTCTTTTCTGAAGCTATTAGTACTAAGTAGTGTTTTAACTACAACAAACCAAAACACCTTAATCACTTACTTCGGTAAAAGAAATCAATGCCTCTTACCATTGATCCAAAATATAATTCCTGATTTTCAAGTAACGCTCTGGTGTCTTGGCCTGGCGCCCTTCAAAGAACTCGGGAATAGCCTGCTTTTCCTCTTCCAGAATGATGCTCCTGTCAACCTCCACTTCTTGATCAGGGGGCTTCAGCTCCTCTGCTTCCTCCTGATGATCTTCATCCGCTTGGCAGGGAGAAGGAAAAAGCAATCCACTGTCAGCCGGGTTTCTTTGCTCCTCACTGGGCTCCAGAGCAGTCGCTTGTCCAGTACCATGAGATGTTACTGCTCCTTCTTGTTCAGCTTTCTCAATGTAACTGTTGTACTGCTGGAAATCTAAGCTCAAAGATTTATCCCCATTCAGGTGCTGGGAACACATTGCTGCCACAGCAGGAAATACCAAAGCATCCACTGTATCCTGCCTGGTCTGCTGAGGATCTTCTTTAGGCAAAGCAATTGCAGAACTGTGTCCAGCAGATGACAAACCGTGTTCCATTCCTTCTGGTTCTTCAACTGGACTTTTTTGAATAACAGGTAAGTCAGATTTTCCAGTTTCTTGCTGGAAGGTAGGAGAGAGTGGCTCATCCATGTCATCAGTTATGTCTACTTCTTCATCATCTGACAGCTTTTCAATTTTCACTGCATTCAGATTGGGGTCTGCACGGCCTCTCAAATTTCCAGTTTCCGCCCTTATCCCATCGTCCATGGGAACACTGCTCCCACACTGACTTTGCTCTTCTTTTTCAGAATCACCATTTTTTGCCTTAGGAAAATATCAAATATTTTGAGGAGGGAAAAACAAAACAATCCCATCTGCCTCCCAAATAATCAGAACTATTTCATCTGAACAGCAGATATTCCGAAGTGTTCCTTCCTTATCTTACCCTTTTAATGTAGTTTAATCCACTGCAACTGACTTGGGCACAGCATTAAAGGTATACTTTAGCCCAAGTGTCAATTAACATGGATTTCCAGTCACAAAATCCTAGAAAATAGTAATTTCTTCTTAAATGTCCCTGAAATATCAAGTGAAGTTAAGGCTAAAAGTACAACACTCAACAAGGACAGCTGTGTGGTAGAAAACAATTTTCATGCTAATGAAAACAGTGTAAGAGGCCACAATTATACAACATTTATTTTTAGTTATAACAGCAATAAAAATAGAGGTTATCCTTGGAATTTGAAATCAGGTCTGATTGATTTTAAATCTACAAATAAGTATATTCCACTTTTTTGAATATGGGAATAAACAGAGTATGTGCTTTGCCAGCAAGTGCCCTGAAAAGACAGATTAAAAGCAAGCAATATGTGCAACACCACACTTGGCAAACAGCCTTTTTGCCAGCTTCAGAGATCCTCCATTTACCTTGTTCCTAAAGTACTGCCGAGCGTAGCTCTTGACTTGCAGGACAGTTCGACTCCCGATCAACTTGGCGATTTTTGTCCACCGGCGGCCGAATTTCACCTGACACAACAAAGCACACTGAAGTCACCCAAACTCTGACATTCCAGACATTCCACTTCATGTGCCCAAAGAGTTTCAAACATCAATTGTTCACTAAAATGCACAAACAGTACAGCAAACCCATGGTAAAGAACCTCACTATTAATGTTCTACCAGGAAGAAAATGGCACCCGACAGTAGGAACTGTAGTTATTCTGCCTAGCTAGAGCACCTTCTGCACCCTGTTCAGGCACTCTGTAAATCACGCTCCCTGCTATCCCAAGGAATGCTACTGAAACGAGTCTGTGCTTGGCAAGCAAACCCTATTACATTATATTACATATAATCTCTAAAGGCCTTACAACAGTAGTTACAGGATTTCACTTTATTTGCCTTAGAGGCACACTACACTTCCCATAGCTAAGGACGGCATTGTGACCGTGCAACTCATAACGCTGAGTATTTGAGGTATTTTGTGCTCTCAAATTTTAATCAGCCTCACATGAACAAAATCTGGTAAAGAAAACCATTTTGGGTTATCATTACACTCTTGGCAATGGCAATTACTTTTAACATATTAGATAAAAAAAGCAGAAGCCTTAGAAGAACCATAACATGCTTCTTCATATTAACTAGTCTCTCATTTAGAATAAACTAATGAATTCAATTAAAAACATTACATCTATAAACAAACTCACCAGTCCTTGCTCAAATAGCTCTTTTTCCTCCAATGTCCACTTCAGGGAGCAGCCAGGTGGTTTTGCAGGTGACCGGACTCTGGCAAGGCAGGAAACAAAAGTTGGTGCTTTCCTAAAAACATTTAATTCTCCAATCCCAGTAACTCAAGGCACCTTCTGACAGGGGAACAACTCCCCTTCTTTGGTAAAACTCAAAGTACTGTTTTAAACATGAGTGTATAAACATGATAAATAAAATACTGAGAATCAGCTTCCCCACCACAAAGGAAGATTCAAGGCAACTCAATATTCATCAGTGACTAATAGCACAGAAATGCAGAAAAGCAGCAAACAGAAAAGTTCAGTCAAAAAAAGTCAACTGGAATTAACAATTTTTTTCATAAGGATCACTGTGTAAAAAAAAGCAAAAAAGCAACCCCCCTATTTTACTATAGGCCTATTATTACACACAATGTTTCTTCCTGTTGAAAGGTCTCTTACATAATTTTGCACAGCCAAACAAAACGAACTAAGGAACTGTAACTTCTTTTTTAAAATAGTTTGTAGTAACTTAAGTCAGACACCACACTTAAAAATGCAACTCAATCTTTAAAAGGTACATACATGACTTTTCCAGTTTTCTTATGAGGGCTGCAAATAGAAAACAAAGTGAAAATAAAATTTAGTGATTGTGATGCTGCAAATAACCCTATTTTAGCAGAACTTTTCATTTCTTCTCATCTAATTTTTCCCAAGCATATCTTACCTTTTCACAGATCTTTTCTCCACTTCCTTTTGGTTGAGCCATATTTTTTCAGAAAGTGATTTATTAGATAAATAATACCTAAAATAGTTGCTAAGTAACTTTTTAAAGCATCAGAGATATTTGTACATATAAGAATTCCAATAATCATCTAAATTATACTGGTTCAGAATTACCCAGCTGTAGAAACAAATACTGCAGTTTCTGTAGCAGTATTTCTTCAATCCACCTACAAGGTATCAAAGCTTCAGCTGCCTTAACAGGAAAAGATTAGTGCAGTTCCTCTGGAAACAGGAAGTTTTCTGTTTTCCTACAGGAAAACGTGAAACCAAATCAGGAAAAGGATACTCTTCTTCCAGCAACATCTTCTCAATGACAGCCCTGTTTTCTTCACTAATGCTGCTGTCCAACGTCCAGGGCTGCAAACAACACAACTGTGTTTTAATATCTGAATGCCTCAGAATAAATATATAATATTTTCTAAAAGTAAGGCAAAAGCACAGGTTAAAAACCTAAAGAGCATGTACATAGAGGGAAGAGCACACAGCAGCTGTGATAACCTTGCTAGAAGCACCACTCATTTAAAAAATACTTACAAGACTGTTGCCAGTTCTCCAAGATGAATCGAGATAGTGATCCTGCAGCAGGCTTGATGCCGGGTTTTCATGATCTCTGAAAGAGATTCCAATGTGCAAGACAACTGCAGTTTAATATTAAAAGTTTCACTGAGTTCTATTCTCTCCACTTAACATTTCTACACGTTTCCTCCAATATGGTTAAAACACCTCCTTGTAAAGACAAACTTGTTTTGCTGGCAAGAAAAGCTCATACTTACACAAGGGTTAATAGTACAGGGCTGTTAGAATCATGGAATGGTTTGGGTCGGAAGGGACCTTAAAGATTATCTCATTGGCAGGGACACCTTCCACCAGACCAGGTTGTTCCAAGCCCCATCCAACCTGGCCTTGGACACTTCCAGGGGTGGGGCAGCCACAGCTTCTCTGGGCAACCTGTGCCAGGGCCTCACCACCCTCACATGGTTCCCAGTATCTAATCTAGTGCTCTTACAGAATTCATCCAGTTTATGCTTGATCTTTTCTGTAACTACTTATTAGAGATCTGTCTCTGATTAACATAATTGATCAACTTACTTTCATTTTCATGCAGCATAAAATCTGCTTAGTAACACAAGTAATTACTTGTTTAAAAAATCCTTTCTTCCAGAGCATTCAAACAGTTCCAGTGACTAATTAGCTCTATATCCCCTGCAGTGCTACTAATTTTAAACTCATCTACTATTCTGAAATGCTTTGTGCCAGCACTTCAAACATCTTTTTATAGGATAAAGAATAAATCTCCACATACAGTCAGAAGCCTACACATCTCCTGCTTCTTTTGGAGCACACCAAGGACAGGGGGGGATCAACACCCCCTTTGTCCAGCAGCCTGTGTGCAGCAGTGGCAGGTGCTGCTCTAGGACAGCAAGTCTCTGCTACAAACCTCTTGTTCTCTTCCAGCACCTGCAAGTGCATTATTTGAGGTGTTACAGTCTCTGCCTGTTCACTTTGCCATCGCTTATCTGTGGATTTGCTGAAGCCCAGAAAGCCAATTGAATCCTGGGCTGCATCCAAAGGACCATGGCCAGCAGGCTGAAGGTGATTCTTCCCCATAGTTCTCCATCCAGCTCTGGGGTCCCCAACGTAAGAAGGACATGGAACTATTGGAGCAAATCCAGATAAGGCCATGAAATTGGTAAAAGGACTGGAGCACCTCCCCTACGGAGACAGGCTGGGAAAGTTGGGGCTGTTCAGCCTGGAAAAGGTTGTGTGGAGATCTCACAGCAGCCTGACAGTACCTGAAGGGGCCTACAGGAAAGGGATTCTCCATCAGGAACTGCAGTGACAGGACAGGGAGTAATGAGTACAAAGTGAAAGAGGGGAAATTTATGTTAGATATTGTGAAGAAGAAATATTTTCCTGGGAGGTTGGTGAGACACTGGCATAGGTTGCTAAAAAAAGGTTTGGATGCCCCATCCTGGGCAGTGTTCAAAGCCAGCTTGGATAAAGCCTTGAGCAACCTGGTCTAACGGGAAGTGTCCCTGCCCACGGCAGGAGTGGAACTGGATGATCATTGAGGTCCACTCCAACCCCTTTACATTCTATGATTTTGTGGCTCCGTTTTGTGCACCTCCTCCCGGCGTTCAGCTCTCTGACCCTCTCTGCGTCCGCGAGCTCGCGAACACAGTTACACAACCCAGCAGCTTCTCCAAGTGTATTTTTAAGGATTCTCCCAGCAGCCTCCAGGCGCTGTTCCGGGCTCTGGGGGATCCCATGGCAGCAGTTCCGTGTTCTTATCACACCAGCGCTCCCACAGCCCCGTTCCCTGTGCCCTGCCTGACGATGCTCCGCACTGGCGCTGCCCCCTCTCCACGGGCACTCCCTGACACTCCAAGGTCTCTCCCCAGAGCGGCGGGAAGCGCCCGGCCAGGGCCGCCCCCTCAGGAGCGGCCGCCCCTCGCGACCCCCGCCCGGCGCGGTGGGACGGGCCGCGCTCCCGGAGCCCGCGGGACCCTCACTCACCCGGGAGGGGCCGCTGGGTCCCCCTCGATGTCCACCTCGGGCTCCTCCGCCGCCGCCGCCATGACACCGGGACGGCGCTATCGCGGGAAGGGGCGGCCCGGCGGCGGCGATGGGCGGGCACAGAGCGCTGAGGAGCGGCCGGGCGGAGCCGGACATGGCGCTGAGGTAGGCGGAGCGCGGGGCGGCTGGGGAGGGTGTCGAGCTGAGGGACTGGCCGGGCTGTGAGGGGACACGGCCGGGCTATGAGGGGACACGGCCCAGCTGAGGGCCATGGCCGGCTGTGAGGGGACATGGCCCAGCTGAGGGCGGCCATGGCCGGCTGTGAGGGGCCATGGCCGGGCTGTGAGGGGCCATGGCCGGGCTGAGGGGACATGGGCCAGCTGGGGGACATGGCCGGGCTGTGAGGGCACATGTCCGGGAGCTGATGGAGCGTGGCCGGGCTCTGAGGGTCACGGCCGGGCTGTGAGTGAAGGGGTGACGGTGAGGCAGAGGCTGAGGGCAGCGCAGGATGCGGCGGCGGGAGGCTGGAACCGGAGCCCGCTCTGGTGAGGGGCTCCCCGAGTGCTGGGTGCGGGTCGGGGCCCCTCACTGCGAGAAGGACATGGAGAGGCTGGGAAAGAGAGCTGGGAAAGGGTCTGGAGCATCGGGAGCAGCTGGGGGGGCTCAGCCTGGAGGAAAGGAGGCTCGGGGGGACCTTCTCGCTCTCTGCAACTCCCTGACAGGAGGGTGGAGTCAAGTGGGAGTCGGGCTCTGCTCCCAGGGAACAAGTGACAGGTTGAGAGGAAGTGGCCTTAAATTGTGCCAGGGGAGGTTTAGAATGTATGTTAGGGGAAAATTCTTCACGGAGAAGGTGGTCAGGCATTGGAAGGGGCTGCCCAGGGAGGTGGTGGAGTCCCCGTCCTTGGAGGTGTTTGAGGAATGACTGGACGTGGCATTCAGGGCTCTGGTCTGGTTGATGGGATGGTCAGTCAAAGGTTGGACTGGATGATCTTGGAGGTCTTTTCCAGCCTAAATGATTCTGTGATCCTGGAGGCTTGCACAGGCCATACATCCCTTTGTACTTCAAGCATGTGGTCATGTCTGTTCTTTCATCTAGAAGTGTTGTGTGCGTCAAGTTAAAGTGTTGTATTATCAATACCAAAAAATCAGTTTTGTTCCCATGCGTTCTTAAATCTGTTTTTCATTTCACAAGAAATGTTTTGGTGTTTGTGGTAGCTGGGCTTTTAATCATATACCGAAGGGAAGAGTTGGTTATTGTTACCGTCCACTCAAGAAAGTGTTTCTGTTTATATTTGTATTGTCATCTCAAGACAAATATTTTGAATCAATAAAGTCTGTTGCAACCTTTTTATTCTGAACATTTCCTCTTTGTGCTGGAGTGGATTTGTAAGTGAAATTAATAAACAGCAAATGTGATTTTTTTGTTATCTCTATTTAAAAAAGCAAATTGAGACAAATGGTAGCATGAAAGATAGAAGGAAAAATAATTGTTAATGATTGTTGTAGTCTTAGGACCACAATATCAGGCAGATTCTTCTGTGCAGCTCCGAAAAGAGCTGACTCCATTGTTTCAGATGACAGATTTTTTGAATATTCCAGTAGGATTTTGAAGATGGATGGGTGGTTGCTGTTGAAGGCTCTTTCAACCGTGTTGGAATCAACACTGGCTCCAGCTTCTAGAAGTGTTTTTGCAGTGCTTTCAGACCCCTGAGAAACAGCGTAACTGAGAGCAGTCTGTCCTCTCTCATCCTTCTCATCTGGGGGGGCACCAGCCTCTAAAAGCATTTTGGCCAGACTGCTCTCACCTTTAAGAGCTGCCACCTGCAAAAAGCTGTGCCGGTTCCTGCACCTTCTTGCCTCTTCTTTCAGGAGCATCTTCAATATGTGACTGTGGTATTTCTCTGCAGCCAAATGAAGAGGTGTCTTGCCTTCCGTGTCCAAACTGCACAGAGGCACCACCCCGGAGAAGTACTTTGGCTGCGTCACCGTGGCCTCTCTCAGCAGCCCTGTGCAGGGCTGTCCTCCCTTTCCCGTCCTTCAGACCTGTCTTTGCACCTTTGCTGATCAAATATTCCACAGTCAGTGGGTGTCCATGAGCAGCTGCAACATGCAGAAGTGTTTCCCTGGTGGAATTTAGTGCAGTGATATTGAGTGTGTTCTCTAACTCAGAGAGAGAGCTTTTGGCAACTGCAGCAAAAACGTCAAGAGCAGCACCATCTCCTCTAGGCTTTGCTCTCCTTGGAAGTTGAGTTTCTTTTCCTTTCTTCTTAGTAGCCCATTTGTGTGGTCTGTCTTTATTCCCCTGGTGCTGTTCCCTGCTATTTTCAAGCCAAACCTTATCTTTTTCAAGTAAATACCCAATCAGTTGTCCTCTGGCATCTCCAATGCTTTCATTTACTTCACCAACATATTTTCTTATCTTGCTATAAAGTCTTGGGTCCATTTGCTTTAAACATGGGTAAAAAAAGAGTCTGCAGGCTTGTTCACCTTGAGAAATGAGTATTTCTAAAACCTGAGAGTTCTTTTCTGTTCGTGTCCTGTAGAAACTCATGACCATCCTTTTTTCTGGGGTAAAAATCCCATTGTCTATGAGCCAGTGCAGGAGCTGGTTTGGGTCCTTTGTGCCTTCCACCAGCTCTTCGTTTTTAGTCCTCAGGACTTGGATTGCATATGGGTTTGTAAACAGGCTGCTTGAGTGCACCATCACATTGCTAATCAAAGAGTGAGTTGAGGTGCTGTGGGAAGGTAAATAGGAAGTAGCAAGGCAGGCTCATGTAGTTTCTTTTCAGAGAACTATGAACAACTGTTGTAGTTCAGAGATAAATCTTTAAAGAATGAGAAAGAAATCGAAACTCCCTCACCTTTGGGTTTCTGGTTGTTAGAAGTCCTTTGATCTCCTCTCTTCTTCCTTAGCAACGAGTGCAGTTTAATAACAAAAGTCTGTGGTATGTAAAGATATTCCATTTGGAAGGTTTCTTCCAGATTTTTTACACATAATTAGGAATAAAAAAAAGCTTTTGTGAATCTGATATTTGAATAGAAGATATTTGTTTGTTGAGTTTCTCTGTTCCTCTGGCCAAGCTGGTTTTTGTAGGTGCCTAAATGACCAGTCGATTAAACAGGACAAAAGAAAGTTGACGGCACAGTTACTGTTGCCACGATCACACCCCTGGTGTGATCTGAAATGAGAGTCCACACTGCCAGCTGTGGAGGTGAAAGCTCTATAAAGGAATGAAATAAAAGCATAAAGACCAAGGCAAAAAATAAACTGTATAAGCAGCTGGTTGTAAGAAGTGATCCAGCCTTTCTAATATGAGCTACAAGTGCCGTCTATGGGGTATATTTAACTTAAAGGCCAATTATCTTGTCATTCCTGCTCTAACCTGGAGTCTGTCTGGAAGTTAATTCTGTTACATGAGGTGGATCAAGGCGTGTGATTCAGTGTGCCATACTTAAAGGATAATTAGAGCTTAGAATCTGCACATGTTGAGTCTTCCATATGGATGTAGGACCTTGGAATCTAGCTGTAATTAGTTTAATTTATTGGTGTTAAAATCCTTATGGAGATAAGGACATAAAGTAATAATTATCTACACATTTTGAAACCAATTGAGAGAGAAATTGAGATTACAGAGTTCTGAAAGAGCTAGAAGTAAAATGATTCCAAAAGCTGAAAACATTACATTATTTAAGGAAATGGGAATTTTTGCCATCAGTTTCTTAGTTCAGTGCCCTTCCTGCTGGGTCCTGCTGCCTTTGCATGTATTTTCTTTATTAGTGTGTACAGTGTGACTGATAAGATTTGTAAATTTTTCTGTTGACTTTAATTTTATAAGTGAGATCGCAAAATTTATTCTATTTAAAAAAAAAAAAGTTTTATTGAAGAAATAGCCAGGAAAGGCAAGACTTTTAATATATATTTTGAAAGCCAGCCAGGTATCAAGTCAGCGAATTTGACAGCCAATTTAAGAGCCCAATAATTCCTCTGAAATGCCAAGAAGGGCACTACCCCAAGAATAGCAAAACCTTTGTCATTTAGTTAATGATTGTTAACTCATAACATGGAAACCCATGGTTTATTGTAGGGAGTCAGGAGGACTGAATTCTGTTCCCAAATCTGCCAGGGACTCAGTCTGGGATCTGAAAATTATTTAGTCTTCAGATTTGGCTTAATAAAGTACTGAAGATATATCTGTGCCTTGAATAAATTAGTCTTTGCTTAACATTTGGGGAAATGGGATCTGCTTGTTGTCATTATTCTTCCCGTGGGGAACAGAGATAATAATACTTATCGCCTCCCCTGGAAAGTTGTGAGTTCTGGCAGTGGAAAATGCTAAGTGAGTGCTGAGCAGTGTTGTTAATAGAGATGGCACAAGAATTTTTAGAACTCCTGAAAAAATTTACAGAAAGAAATGGTGATATTCTTGAAGAGTCTGATAGTATGGCAGTGATTTCCCAGTGTTCTGAATACAGACTTTTTCCTAGGAAGCAGTCCTATTACAGATGGAAGGGTGCAGTTCTCCTCACTGGCCTTGAGGAGGAACATTTGAACAATATTTGCAGACACCATCCTTTTGAGGGCCACTGTGGGACTTTATTTTGGGAAAGTAATAAGCAGCAAATGACGTGTTATGCAAATCACAGTCTCCAAAATATAATTATGCATTTTTTTTAAAAAAGTTCCTCATTATAATTATGTGACTTAAGAGGAAATTCTGTCTTTAACAACAATCAGAATTGGCAAGAAAATTTTGGAAGCTTATTGTATGGATTCATTTTTAGAAATTATGTTTTAAAAACCCTTATTTTTTAATTACTACTGTAACTACTTATAGAATTAAGCCTTTGTTCCAACAATGACTTCACAAAGATGTTCAAAATTGGCAATTTGAAGGGTGCTCTTTTCATATCTTTTTAGCTTACTAACTTGCTTTATTTGACATGTAAATGTTTTAGAGAAGGGAAAAATATTAAGGTTCCACACCTCTGCTCCTGTAATTAAGTGCATGAGGGCACAAATGTGTGGGATCAGCAGGAAGCTCTTAATTAAAAATCAAAATGGCAAAATTTAATATTACAAAAGATGTAAGAAAAGAAGTAAGTTGGAGAGAGGAGGATGCAAATCTTTGGCTTCTTTGTTATTTTTTGTATTTATTTGTTGTCTGAGGGGCGTAAGGCGATTGTGTTTTTCTCGCTGAGTACTTCATAGACCTCTTTTATTTCTGCTGGCCTTTTTTAGCTCCGTGTATCCAAGGACTGGGTTGTTAGGTTATTCTAAAAGGTCATTTATTAGGTTATTTTAAAAAGAAAATGACTGGCTTTGCTAAATTTACAGCTTTGAAGGACAGGTGATGCTACTGATAGGAAAGATCTCAGTTTTTGCCTCTGCTGAATGAACGTCCATGCAGGGAACTGTTCCAATCCAGCTGTACCTGGGAGACCTGAGCCAGTTATTTCTGACGTGCAATCTCAGTTTTGCCACTAACTTGTGTCCTTGGGCCAATCCCTTAATCCCTGTGCCCTGTTTACACAAGCATTAAAAAAGGAAATTTTTTTTCTACCTCACAGACATGTCCTAAGTGTTTATTACCGTTGGAGCAGCGCTTTGAAGTTATAGAGTGCTTTGAAGTTTCTGTCCTTTGAAGTATTGTTTTCTGACTGCTCAGCGATGAACATTTATTCCTTAAATTAACGCGGGCCCGTGTTTTCTGGCTTTTTTATGTTGCCATGTCATCATCAAATATACGTTTAATTTTCTCTATTTTAATTTCTCCAAGATGAAAGCAACCCAAAGTACACCTTGAGTGTGGTTAGAGGGACTGAGAAGGGACGTGAGGCACCTGCAGAGGTCACCATTCCTCCACCGAGGCTCTCGCCGAGCTGGTTATTGGGAACGTATCTCGCCGTGGAATAACCAGTCTGGAAGAGATAATAAAGCCAACAGCATTATCCAGACATGATGAGGGATGGAGAAATATCTCTGGGTAATCAAGACATTTTCCTTAATGAACATGGCTCATGAATAAAGCTTTGTTTTGGATAACCAGGAATCTGAGTGTGGCCGAGCTGGTTGAGGTTGAACTATATTTAGGTATAGCTGGATTGAGAAACAGCAGTGCTACAAGTGCTCATGGTGATGATTAGAGTGAGCTTGACTTATTATAACATTGGAGGAGAAGATGACTAGTCAGAATGTCTGCAAGAGGCAAAATGTGGTGCTTAGTTTTGCCTAAAGATGAAGTGCAGTAAATTAGGCAAGTCAGGAGGGGAGTTTGGTGCTGAGTGATTGGTTTGTGTCAGCCAGATTTCTGGAGAGAGCAGGCCTGGGGCTTTCCTGGGGCTGAGCAACCTCTGCCCTGGCTGGTATTTAGATGGGAGGTGTTCCCTAGGAAAGTGCCATCCCCTGAGTGGAACTGGCACCCGCAGGACAGAGGATCAAGGGGCCTGAGCGGGGCTGCTGAGGAGAAGAAAGCTGAGCTGCTCAGCCTCGTGTTCTGTGTCTGACTCTGCTGCTCCTGCAGCTCGTTGGCAGGACTGAGCCCCCCCTGCGGGGCCTGTGCCAGGCACGGGGCTGGAAGCAGCGACCTGCGGAAGGCACAGCTTCCTGGATGTGCCCACTGCTCAGGGACGTGCAACGTACTGACAGTGCAACAGCTGGTGTAACAACTCAGGTGTTTGATTCCATTTCCAAACCAAGTCACAGCCTTATCCCAACCCTGTAGTGCTGTTTCCTCAAGCATAAGCAGATGAAGATCCTGTTGTCCTGCACCCCTGCATTGCAAACTGTTCTTTTTTCCGAAGATTGACATGTATTAAGTTCCCACCCTGGGTTAGCTGAGTGGATAACACACACCTGCAAAGTGCCCCTGATGGCTGGAGATGCCCACAGAGCAGCAGGGCTGGATCCAGCTGCAGGAATGAGGCTTAAGGAACATAACTCACCAAAGTGAGGATTAGCATTGTTTTACCACGTTTACCATGAATATATCAGTGAATTGAAGAGGAGTGACCAAACTCCTTAGAAACTATTTTTTTGCCATTCAAGTTTTTGAATAATTAGATTTAAGTATTTTTCCGAAGTTCTTCATGAAATTACGTGCCAGGTAGTTTTGTGAGAAGCTGCATAAGTGGAGGCAGAAGGAAAAAAAAAACCTTTCCACTTCAGCTTCACAGAGCTAAAGAAAAGCAATGTTCTTGTTTCAGAACACAATAAATAAATCAAAGTTGGTTTGAAAGAGGCAGAAAAAATGTTAGTTGTGATATGATAAAATACATATTTAGTTATTTAGCACTTTTCATAATACAAAGTTAAAAAAAGAAATACTACACTTTTTGTGCCTAAGTGATGAGTATTAGTAGTTACTTGTTTCTATACATATTTAGTCTGCAGAAATCTTTACTGTCACAAGCATAAATTAAATCTAAGAACTAATTTGGTTGTCAATCTATTGACTAAACACGGAAACTAATACTGATTTTACTAATAAGGAGTTACCATTTTCCAGTTCACTGGCTTGAAGTTGTATCAGTGTCATCACTTTTGTCTTATAATTTTAGAGCTTTAAATGTGTCCTTCCAGACCAAGGCTGACAGAAAGCAGTTATGGCAAAACATGAGCCCTCCTATCATTAGAATAAAATGTAAATTATATAAAAGTGTTGAGTTACCAAATGCTGAGGCAGCTTCGAGGATCAACAAAACCAAATGGAGAGAGGGCCAGGGTTTTTCTCCAAAATGGGCAGATTTTTTTTTTGCTATTTTAAACCAAACAAGCCCTTGTGGTTTTGAGTCAGGAACAGAAACTTTGTCAGTGAAATCTTACAGAGGAAAATACTTGATGGAAGTTCTGTAGCTGTTGAAGACCAGGATCCTCCTCAAAGCCCCTGTACCCCACGGGCTCCCCTTCCTGTCAGCTTTGTCCCCAGGAGGTGAGGGTGGCAGTGCCACTGCAGCTCCCACAGAAGCCTTTGGCCAAATTTGCTTTGCTTTGTGGACAATTATTCTGAATTTACAGCAGTGCACAAGCAGAATTTGGTTCTTAGTGATTATACAAATCTATCACCAGTATCTTTACTGTTCTATCTATAGACTTTTTGTCAGTCTTTAGACAGCTCAAATTATTCAAGGGGCTTCCTTGTGACCACATTTTAGGAAAAAAAAAAAAAAAGTCTTTTTCCTTCTTTCTCCTGGAAAAAGATGTGGAAGTACTTATTTATTTATTTATTCTGATTATTACCATGTTGCATTCCAACCTGATTAAGTAGTTATAATCATCTTGGATTTTTAATTGCATTCACTTTATGTTTGTTGTATATCAAAAGGAGGTTTAACTTTCCTCATGCAGTTAAACTTTCTTCTAGCAGTGCTAGAAAGTCATAGGTATGACATTGTTTCTTTCTTATTAGTGTTTTAGTTTGTCTGCAATTGTGCATTTTAGTGAGTACCTAAAAGTTGCTCACTTTCACAGTATTTCTCGTTGCTAGAAGGTTTTCTGGGGCATATAGAGTTGATTCTTTCCCATGTTATCTCCTTTTCCCAGTTCTGACAGTTCCCCCTGTCTTCTGTTTGAACCCTCTGGCTTTGACTGTTTTGGCTCCCCCAGAATGTGTCTTGTGTGTCAGGATCTGGGTTCCTGCACCTCACTTTAGTTCCAGTTCAGCACAGTGTATAATTACACATCCACCACGGCAGGGAGGTGCCTCAGTGCAAGTCTGACTCCCAGAAACTTTAGCAGGACATCAGCACCTCCTGTAATTTCTGAATTCTGAATTCTGCTTTAACATTAAGGAATTGATTAATTGGAGCACTGAATCTGGACCTCAGCTCCACTCCTGTCTCTTTGACTCCATGAGAAACACCCTTGTTGATTTGGAGAGCTCCCTAAATCACAAAGTCCTGACAACTCCTCCAGATTTGCGGTGTTTGCTTTCCTTGGCATGTCCCAAAACATCCCTCTCTGTTGGGCTGCACCTGTGATATTCCAGCAGCTCCCTTTGTTCCCAAGCCATTATGTCTTCCTACTCAGATTTCCATTCAAAGGGTGATTCATGCAGCAGGGGAAAGGCATGACCTGGCTGCCCCCTCAGTTTCCATCGCTCTGCAGATCATGTGCAGTCTCAGCTGAACCAGAGCTTTCATTTCAGACTGCTCCATTCCCAGTTCCTGGCTCTAGGTCTTTTATTCCTTGCTCCTCTAGGCTGCACTGTGAGCAGAGAAATATTTGCTGCATAGAGCGTTGGTCCCAGGAGCAATGCAGACACACCAGTATGGATTTTGGTTTCCCTTTTCTCACAGCACAGATACACACCGTGGGTACCTGTGCTGGAGCTGCTCTGTGTTCAAGGCACAACTTTGACTCATTATTCCAACATCCTTTTCTTTTTTTTTTTTTTTTTAAATAATAGCTTTCGTCATTTGAATGTTTGGTTCTGATGTGCAGTGGCAGAGAACTGCACAGCTCCGCCAGCAGTCTTTACAAGAGCTGCATCTCTTCAGTCATCCCTCCTAATGCCTTTGATGTCTCCACTGGCCATGTGCTACTTTCCCTGGCATCCTTTGAATTTTGCTACCTTACGCCTTTTTGAGTCTCCTCATCCACCACTATCCCTCTGTCATCAACCCACTCATTTACAAATCCAGTCTTCTTTACTATGCATTCCCTATTTGATTCCCTATTTGAGTTGAAGCATTCCCTATTTGAGAAAGTTTTTAAAGTTTGGGGGGGAGGGCTTTGTTTGTTTGTTTGTTTGTTTCTATGTTTGTTGGTTGGTTTTTGGTTTATTTTTCTCCTCGCCTAAATTGCAGTTCTGGGTTTATAAGACTCTCAGGGTTACACTGAGTTCTCTGAGACTTGTGGAACTCCTGCCAGGTGATGTGGTAGATGCTGAAGATGCATCTAGACCCTCTGAAGTCCACCTGTAGGTATATTTTTATATTACATGGTTCCCAGTGAAGCAAAATCTTTGGCTCAATAAGTGTAATAGTATAGAGAGCAGTAATATGCCCACTAGGGATTTTAGAAGACGCAGATTAAGGAAAGAATAGTGATTTTTAATAGCTGGAATCAACCTTCTTTTTCCCTTGTGTCACAAGACAGAGGGAAAGCTTAGTTTCAATTAAAAGTTAATATTGTGTCATGAAAATGGGATAAACGTGACATTAAGAAGTCAATAGAAGGGATATTGTAGTGACAGCTCAAGTGCTATTAGTGACTTCATGTTTAATTCAATAAAATACCTCTATTTAAGCATTATCTGAGGCAGCCAGAGCTTGCAATAGAATTCAGAGCAAACCTACTAAAGAGCCTACATGGCCATGGCACGTTTGCTAGAAATATTGGCAAATTTAGGTTAATTGTAGCAAATTCCATCTCAGATTTGCATTTTCCGTACTGTTTGGTTTTGTTCTTGTATTACTTTTTCTTTTTGAACCTTTTAAATTAGAAACTATTAAACATCTCTTATGCTCTGTAGGCTTGTTTCTGTTAGTTTATTTTACAACAGGTTGTATTAATGTTGTCTAGATGTGACTTTCAGTTTTGTATGGGTTGGCATTAAACCCACCAGGATGGTGGTTTGTTCCCCCTTCCCCTCTTTTACTCACTGGCATAATTTCCATCCCACAAAGCTTTTCAAAAATAAGGAAGGAAAAGGCCTTCCTGTACAAGCTTCCTGTGAATCCCATCCAGATATAAAAGACTTGTGTAAAAGCTTGGCAGGCAATCCCAGCATATGCCACGGAGTGACTTCCTTATTTTCTGCTGTCATTCCACGTAGAGCAAATGAATCTGAAAATCAGAGTCATTTCCATTCATTTTCAAATCAGAAATTGTAAATGGTAAATTTCCTATCTGTGCAGAACGCCCACATTTTAAATTCAGAGTTTTGAATGCTGACAGCATTAGTCATAGGAAATCCTGTATGAACATCCAGGACTTAAGTTGGACCTTCCCCTGGATCACACCATAGAAGGAGTTCACAGGAAAACATTCTCTTACTCTTAAATACTGCATTGATTTTAACCCTTTACCTGCCATTGCCTCTGGTGTGACAGGGCTTTTTTTTTCTAGAGGCCATTTCCCTTTTTCTTGGGATCAAAATGGCACTGAAAACTGATGTCTTTCAATGCTAAAATTGTCTGTATTTTAATAATAAACCAGAAGCATTCTATTGTACAGATGTACATGTGTACACCCTTCCCCATGAACTCAAATAGTCTTTAGTTCTTTGCTATTCAGAAGAAAAATAACTTGAATTAAAATAATTATTATATTGAATATAGTAATATTCATGTATTAATTTTCAGCATGAAACTGTATAAGTCAGTAAAAATGGAAAGCTGAAAAAGCCAATGTAAGTTTGTACCTTAAACCCTAACACAGCCAGGGCAATAACAGTAACAACCCAGCTGTGTTGCACAGGATCATTTTCACATTCCAGGGGTGAACCAGCTTTGACAGTTTCCTTGTCTTTATTTCAAAGGGGCCATTTCTCAGTGGACATAATATATCTTTAAAAATAAAAAAGTTCCTAGTTATCATTTTCATTTAGTGGGAAAATCCCACACATGTTGAGTTATTGTGGAACAGCTGGCTTAAATTAAAGCTTCAGACTTAAGGAAGGAATCTCAGAGCATAAAGTATCAAATAATAGCTAAATTCAAGATTGGGGTGAGGCTTGTGATGTTAGGCCTCAGATATGGCAAGCAGATATTCGGCAAATGGACTTGAAGAATCACAGCTTTATTTTAATGTGGTGAATCACAGTACTCCAGTTTTAGCTCAAAGTACTGCAATATTTAAACATAGTTTAATACAGCTTAAGAAATGAATCAAAATACATTTTAATGTATCACTGTTCGTGTGTGAGAGGCTTTAGTCTATGCAAGTACTGATGGATGTTGAATGTCCATAAAGGAAATAAAAAGCGATTAAAAATTCTCAGCATTTGAGAGCTCTACTTTTGTTCTGACTCTGCTCATGAGTTGCAAGAGCCTTTCATAGATTTTTTTGGAGCTTCATCATTACAAATAATCATTTTTGGTTGTAAGGAAAAAGTGGTAATTTTTCCTGCCTACATGGAGAGTTTCTGTTTGTTTTCAACCTGTGCTTATAAAACTTCTCTTTTTTAATTCATAGACTCAGAGAGTCATTGAGATCAGAGAGTAAATCTCTGTGAAGTCAGTTATTATTCTGAACATCCAAACCAGAGGGAGGATTTAGGCCAAGACACAGTTGTTTGGTTTTGGTTTTTAAGCCAAGACATGGAGTGCCTGGAAGAAGGAGAATTAAGCTCATACTTCTCTTCTGCACTGTGGATCTCAACCATCACTTATGGACAGTCACATGTGGGACTAAGAATTAGCTCCTCATGTAAAGCTATAGGTGGAATTAGAACTCAAATTCCTTGCTGATCGTGCTCTGGGCTGAAGTGGTGTCAGCTGAACCCCAGGAACAATGAGGAATCTGGGTTGATTTCTGTATGGTAATCGCTGGGTCTGGCTTGTTCCTGTTTCTATACACTTGTAAAGTAAAGGAGTTTATTTCTTCCTGGTTCCCTTGTGTCACCAGAGCCACTGTAGAAGTCAGACCCTCCTGAAGAGGCAGGAAGGGTGAGATGGTTGGCACTGCTTCCATGGATTGCTGGGGCTGTGCTCCTGTGTTGGGATGGGCAGCGTGTTCCCAAGGAGACGAATGTGAGCTTTTCCTTCTTAGAGGTGCCAAAACACAGAACTAAATTTCAGGAGAGAAGACCTTTAGAAAGGCTACAGAAAATCAGGTGACACTACAGTACACACACTTCTACAACTGAGCTGCTGGTGTTCCTAATTGGCAACAGGCTTGGGAATTGGGCTGTTTGTAACAGAAAAGGACTAACTTCATAAGATTTCCTTCCCTGATCTTATTACTTTGTTGCTTTTGTCACCACATGTTGTCACTGTTACCTTTAGAGTTTGATTAGAACTGTAACTGGCTTCGGAGTAGCAAAGAGGTGTTACAGAGCCTGGCTGGGAGAGCATTTCCTTGAACAAGTTGCCATATTCAACCCACAGCAATAAACATTACCATTTAGTTAAAATCCAAGCCTTTCTCATGTTGCCAGCCTGGCATTTCCTGTCCAGGGAAAAACACAGAAGCAGTTTCTGCACATAAGAATGATAATGCAGTGCACAGAGGGGGCCAAGGAAACAGCTTGAAATTAATTGTGGGTGTGGTAGTGTATTTTGTAAGTAAATTCAAAACAGACATGGAAGCCAATATCAGGAACATGTGCAAGAAATTCCATTTATAAGGCTTTGGATAATAACCTCACTGCCCTCTTAAATAATTTAAAATATATATGCATAAAGTTAGTCATCTAACAAAAACAGTTTCATAAGCAGGTATAGTAGGGTCTCACAGTTCTTGTTCAAGTTAATGGGTGCATGAAAAATGTTCCCTGTGAAAGTCAAACCACGTTTTATGGCTTTGTCCATATGGGAAGTTGAGCTTTAACCAAAAGTGTGAATTCAAATTAAGTTTGTGAAACTGGTGCAAAATCTGCTTGGGCATTTTTGTACTGTAAGTTAAATTGGGAAGAATGAATTTAGGAGTTCTGACTCAGTCTGTGGCAGTTTGGAGATTGCCTGTGGCAATTGGGAGCATTTCTTTCAGCAGATGCCACATCCCCGCTGCCTGTTCCTGCATTTATGTTCCACCTCCCTTGTAGCCCCCCATCATTTCAGGTCTTCATAGAGATCTGTAGTTGACAGAATAAGGGGAGCTGTGCAGGTTAAAATAAGTATCCTGCAACATTTCAAAAAGCACTCCCAGCACAGGTGAGGGAGGGGAAAAGAGGCAGAGGAGGGAAAAGGTGGCTGCTCAGGCTGGCACTGTATTAAAAAAAATGCTTACACACATCAAAGCAGAGCTCCCTAAGGCCAGGAGGAGGATCTGTGGGTGCTCACCTGGCAGCAGCAGCCCTTGTAGCAGTAGTGGCCAAATGCTTTAACTCCTGCAGTCCCCAAACTGGCACAGAAAGCTGAAGTGCTTCCCTGGGAACTCCATAAAGCACCACAGCTAAAGCCTCCTGAGGTCCTGCAGCGAGGCCCCAAGTTGTAACAAAAAGTAAAACTGTGCATATTTGTGTACCAGTTTGAAACCATCCCTTTGAAAGAGCTGGAGCTCTGTAACCTTCTTATGAAAATAAAAGTTTAGTTTCTGGCTAAGATAAGAAAAAAGAAAGTCTCCTGGTACAAAATGTTTAGCCCTTGTGCATTTTCTTTCTTCCTTTCTTTCTTTCTGCTCTGGAAATTCTGACATCTCCATTTCCCAACATAAAAAAATACAATGGTTTTAAAACATGTTTTCTTTCCAATATTTATCAGTGGCCTGATTTCCAAAGCTGGGATGTTCAGCATCTTTAGGACTCACGCTGTGTTTTTTGGTAACTGTTAGTGTTTTGAGAAATAACCGAAGTGGTCAAATTTATTTTTACTTCTGCAAAATTACATGGGAGCAAAAGCTGTCAGTAGTTGTGAAGCGTAGTCAGGGGCACTTCCCTAAATTTACTAAGCTTAGGTGGTTTTTGGAGTGCAGAAGTGGGAAATAAAATCCAGAAGTCTCTAACCAAGTTGATGCATTAAAAGCACAAATCCATCTGCCCAGAGAAAAGTCTCTGCTTTGCTTTTGCACAGGTCACACTCCTGGAAATGGTGCTGCTCCCTGCAAGGGCTGCACTGGAGAGATACTGGTTAGAAATTTCTGCTTCAAGGAGGAGGGACCTGGGCGAAGAGCCTAAATTCTGCTTGTAATCCATCATTTAAAGAAGGAAATTTGCTGTTAACTTCCCAAGGGTTGGCTTTGGTTGGTAACCTGGCTGGAGATTAACTCTAAACTCTTGTAGTGCCAGTCCTAGTTTTTATGTAATTCTGCATATTAAAGCACTTTGTTAACTACTTAAAATATATGTACTTATACATATTTTACCTGGTTCAGTCAGGAAGCAGAGGGAACAAACAATCTGTATGATGGCACAGCCGAACAGGAAAACTGGAGATGGATTTTGCCTGGAGAATTTGAGTTCTTTTTCTCCCCTTCAGGTATTTGGGTCAGACACTTGGTGATTATGAACACGATAAAGATCATATCTTGATTGAGATCTGAGACACCACTGGAGAGTTCATGGTAAGCCTTGTTTTTAATGACTTCTTGTGAGGGATTTTGAACAGTTAATGTTTGGAGATACCATAGTATCTGGATAGGGAAAAAAGAGTGTACTATGTATGGGATACAGGAGAGGAAAACTTTGCATAGGGAAATTGGTTCATCACAAACACGTGGTGGATGTTTGCAGAACTTCTCTGTTTAGTGAAAGGGAGTGTCTCTGATTCTAATCAGGTAATCGTTGCTCCCTGGTTTCATCCTGACTGGAGGCTCCTAAGTTGAGAAAAGCAGCCTGCTGGGGCCCAGGCACTTCCCTTCGAAATTCGCTTTAGCCAAGTCACCCTGAAGAGGCCCGTGCTTTTCTGTGAGCCAAAGGGAGAACCTGTGGTGCCTCCTGACCCAGCTCACTTCGTTAGTTGTCAGGAGTTAAACTGAATAACTCCCGAGCTGTATCTCTAAAGTGTTGTGGCTTTTTAAAAGTCTCACTTTCCAAGCTGAAAATAAATCAACCAGCAGAGCATACAAGGTGGAAGCAGCAGCTCTCAATTCTTGCTACTGTTAAAAGTTCTAGAACTACTTTTGGACACAAATGAAAATGGTCTTTCCATAGTTGCCAAGGTGCTTTGATTTGCACTTTGAGAATGGCATCACTTGAATTAGGCAGGTCCTGCTTTTAAACCTGCGAGTGACCCATCCAGCAGAGACTCTCAACTCCTTCAGTTCTCTCTGCTCAGTTCAAATGCTGTGTGGAAGAAAGGCTGTGTGAGTTTGAGCAGTGACATGTATTGGATTATCCCTGCGTGGTGCAAGTTTTCGTGGCTTGTTATCTGGGACACAAAGATGTGATAACAGCAGTCATCGAAAAGCCACACCAGCTAATTCATCACTGTGGATGAGAGTTCCAAAAAATAGCCATGGATGCTTTGTTTGAGCACTTAGTGTCCCCTGAAATAACTGTGGATACTCTATGACTAAAGTCATGTAGGATCTCCCTATCCATGCCGGTGATTATTTTAACAAATCAGGAAGCTGGTAACATTATTCTGGTTTTACTGCATTTACATGATAACACGTTTCATCTGAAGTCTTTTTTGGCTACTCCACCACCTGAGCAGAGGCTCCTCTTCCAGGCATCTGTGCAGCTGCTTCCAGGACTGTTTGCTTTTGAGCTCCATCTGCTGGAATTGAATCCTGTTTCCCACATCTTTGGTGTTATTTAGCTGCCAGGTTTCACAGGAATGGGCTTTAATTTAAAAGAGAAAAAGGAATAAAGTTCACAGTTCAGGGGAATTTCCAGCAAGTTGCTGGTACTTTTGTTTAAGGATTCAGCTTAAAGGTTGCTTGGAGAATTCAAGACTCAAATCAGAAAATAATTGTGAGGCTGAGGAAAACAAATATTAGTTCTTCCTCCACTTCCGTTTACAGACTTAGTTTCTAGGTGTTTTATAGAGATTTGGATTAATCAGGTCAGTCATGTTCTGTAAGAGATTTCAAAAATAGGTTATTCACTCATTTTTCTGAATTAGGTTTTTGTTTTGTTTTCCCTCATGTCTGTTGTTACTTTATAACTAAGAAAATTAGCAGTGCTTTCAATATTTAATCAACTTTTTAAAAAGCCATTCTTCCACATTGTAACTGTGCTTCTAGTGTTTCAGAATATTCAAGGACAGAACAGACCTTGCTGAAAGTCTAATTTGATTTTTGTAGTTCCATTGTTTCTTAACAAAAATGTCCTGCAAGGAATAATGTGCAGAATTGGAAAAGAGGGCCCTGCTGTGCAAAACCACTCCAGAAGTGTTTCAGTAGTCAGAGGCTTTCACGGTGAATTATCTGATGACTTTCTACAAGTTTTCTTTGTGAGAGGCACATTCTCTGTTCAGGGGACACATTATACTGTGCGCGTCACCAGTAATGTGTATGTGTAGAATTAGGATTGCCATCAGCCCTTGGGTGCAGGTCTGGTGTTGGCAGAGCATGGAATTCTAAGGAACAAGCCCTTCTAGGGAAGAATTACCTTCCCAAAAAGCAAACCATCTGCACCTTGGAAATTTCCTTTCCTTGTAAAGCTGATACCACCTTCCTTCCCTGTCCCTATTGCCAGATGTTCCTAAGGTATATTCTGTTGCATGATGGGTCTGTGTATATGGTAATTTCCAATATTATTTCCTTGCTGTCCAGCTGCCTGTTAGCAATATTTGGTGTTCACTCGTGATGTTTGCACCTTTTTTGTGTTCTACTTAGCCAACTTTGCCTGAACTGGTTTTAGTTCTTGATGTGGGTAACTCCATGCTGGTACACCAAAGTCTTGGGAATAGGGATAGGGAGGAAGAGGTGGAGAACAGAGAAAGGACTAGGCTTGATATTAAAGATAAGTGGGGTTTTTTCAGTTCTGCCTTGTACTTTCCTGGCCATGGTACACTGCACACTGTGGGGTTCTCCAGCAGTGCCTGAGCTTGTTCCAGCCTGAGCTGCTTTTTCAGAAAGTAATTATTGTAATGGATTTCTTATACTTCTGCACGGGACAGAATTGCCAGTCATTTTTCACAGAGGTTTGGAGGGATGCTGTCTGGATTTCCTGACAGCTTCCTATAAAATAAAGACAGCTAAGGCATCTCTTGGTCCTGACTACACTGTTAGATGGGCATGTGCTTCCTTAGGCTGGTAATTAAAGTGCTCTGCTTTGAGGTTGGTATTTTTTAGACCTACAGATATGTAGGACCCTGTAAGTAAGTTCTGTGTTCTGAGAATGAAACTGGCTGGTGTGTAACTGTCTCGCTGTAGAATAGGTTAGATTTTACTGTTATTGCTATAACGACAAGTGCTTTGGATTTAAAATTGCACAGTGAGTAATGGTTGTCAACCCTCCCTTTGTAGCTCACTTCTGGTCATGGGATAGAAGTGCCAGGGGTTTGTTGGTTTCAATAGAGACTTAAATTCTAATTAATATTCCTGTGTCCCAAACATGTTGTTCTGATTAGAGGCTCTTTGCCCAGGCATTTCTGTGCAGCCTGCCCTGTTTGAAACCCTGCCTTTCTCTGACTTCACTTCCTGAATCCGTTGACAACACTCACAGCCAAACAAAATACATGTTCACAATACTGTTATTTGCAAAATATTCCCTTGTGAGTACAGCTGGGGCAACAAAAAGAGTTTCTCTCTGAATCTCAGAGAGAACTGACTATTCCTTATAGAAGGAAGGCCCGCAGTGCATTAGGCAGTTTAAATCTTGGCAGTTCAGTAAGTGTTAAAACTTTGCATTTCACCACATATAAAGGCAGGCAAAGCTTTCATTGCCCTTGTGTGTATTGATCACAGTGATCTGCTAATATCCTGAGAGTGCTGGAGTCTAATCTGGGCTGAAGTGAACCAGATAGCAACAGGCTCCCAGCCCACCACACTGTTTACAAAACACATGGAGGTGGAGGGAATATAAACTTACTTTGCCCTATCCTAGGCCCGATCCTCAGTTTTGGTGTGGGACCAAAGAAAGGGTTCATCTTGAATTGCTCCTGGTCTCCTGTGAAACTGCACAACTGGCACTAAAACCCACCTTGCTTGGGAAATTCTCTGACTGGCCACCAAACACTTGTGTCCCAGGACCCAACCATTGCTCAGGGACTTTTTTGCCCTTGCTACAGAATGTCACCCTTGGGAGCAAACACACAACTGCAATGTGTGTGTGTGTATGAGGGCAGGGTGGAGCAGACTGTCACTCAGCTGTGTTTAATTAACATAGTATTTTATATAATGTATTTATTTTTTACGTAATTAGGTGATTAAGCAAAATGCTTGCTAGTAACATCTATTCCATAACCCAGTGCTGCTGAGAGTTAAACATGCACCTTTGCAGGTAATTAATCTCCTTGCCCTGCTTATTTTGCTAGTTGGCACTTGCTAAATCCCTGTAAAACCACACCCAGCAGTGCTGTGTATTATCCCTCTGCTGTCTATTCCTACATATGGTCAAAATCAACTTACCTTCCGGGTTGCTGACATCAGCAAAATGTACTCTTGGCAAACTCCAGAATCCTCCTAGTAACCCTTTGTTTGGTTGGTTGGTGTTGTTACAGTTGTATTCCTCTGACAGCAGCAAACACCAACCCAGCAGTGCCTACCTTGACATTTGGATTGGGATATGGAAGGAGTTTACCGTGATATCACCCCTCGTGATAAAATGTATAGAATTTTCAGGGAAAAAAAGTTAAAGGGAGGATACTTCTATGCTTCCTCTAAGGAACTGACCCACAGTAGTAGCAAGGTTCAGGGTATCATTTTGATAACAGTAAAGGTATGTACATATATATAAAATTATCTAGTTGTCTTGTGAGGTGACCTTAACCAACACTGTCACTTCAAGGAAAGATTTTTTTCCTTAGAATAATGCCTGCTTGAGAATAATGAATTTCTAATATTTTCTGGCTGTCTTTTGATATCATCTACTTCCTCCTAGCTGTTTGGCTTCGAACAGCAAGCAGGAAAACATCTGGTCTCCTTTAAATATGTTTATGAAACTAAATGAATTGGGTACCATGTTGAAAATCCTGGTATAAAACTCTTCCACACCTTCCCCCTCCCAAGTAAAGTAGCAGGTTTCTAAGCTATGTCTGTATATTGTCATTGTACTAAAAACCAAGATTACATTATCAAAAATACCTAGGAAGTGCCACAGAAGTTGCTGTTTTCAGCAAGTTGCTGGAAACAAGCAACAGGCATTGCTCTTTTTCAACAAGTTGCTCTTTTTATTTCCCACTAAGTTCAGTTTTCCCAGCTTTTCTATTGCCAAAAAGTTTAGAGCCCTGAGTAACACCCAAAAGGGAAAGGACTTAGAGACAGGGGCAGGGTTATAAAATTATTTTACTGCTGACAGCATTGTCATAAATTTTAACAAACAAGGATCAGCTCCTGCCTGGGAAAAAACACAAGAATAAAGGTGAATATTTTTATTTTGAAGCCTACAGCATTTTTTTGAAATACAACCATTTGCCTTATCTTCTTGAGGGCATTAATTTAATAAAAAGCATGTCAGATCAAGTAGCCAGTTGCTCCAGTTATGGAACAGTTTCATTCCCTGGCTTTCTACCCCTCTCCAACCCTGCCTGCAGTCAGTCAGCTGTCTGAACTGGGCCTGGGAATGTGGCAGCCTAGGCAGTCAGGCTACAATTGGGAAATACAACTCCAGGACAACCCCAAAAGTTGTATTGGTTTAGTGACCAGTATCTGGCTTGTCATATCTCCTCTCACTTTCTCCAGGACATGCCTGGAGTTACAGAGCAAGTTCAGCACAATCCCTACCCTTCAGAGCCCAGCGCAAAGGGCATTTTCCCAACTCAGCCACTAGCAAAAAAAAAAAGTGTGAGGGGAAAATACATTTTAATTATTTTATTTTTCTTAAATATAATAGAACCTTCTAGAATTTTTTCCAGAAACAGAAACATTAAAAAATTATACTTTATTACAAATGGTAAACTCAGAGTGCTAAAAAAAAGCCTCTTATTTACAAACAATACTGGGCAGTGCCCAAATAAACAACATAAAAATAACTTACAAAGTCATGAAGTAGTTTATTGACATTAATCAACTTTCATAAAATAAAATAAAAAAAAGATATGTACATACACAATTTACTTGAAGGCAGGCAGAATAGTTCTTTTTTTTGTTTGTTTATCAGCCTCCCACAAACCTCCCTCCCACTTTTTTGTTTGGTTTTTTTTTTTTTCTTAAGGAATACTACATAAAGCAATCTACAGTTTCTATTGCAGTTTAACCTTTAATACTGAATGATCATCGAATGTTAGGTCCATGCAGGTCTTGGTCAATGTTAAACGAAGATCTGACATCTCATCCGAGCAGGAACAGCCCTTCCCGGCGCGGCGCCGGCCGCTCCACTCCCGGCTCCGGCCGAAGGCTTTGCCAGTCTTTCCACACATGCGCCTTCAGAGCACAGGCAGGACTCAGCCTTCCAGCCTTTGCCACCAGCTTTACGCCTCTGCCGCTTTGGATTTCGCCCGTTTTAGTTGTACCACAACATCACAGTTCCCGCTGAAGAGTCTCTTCAAAACGTCTGCAACTGCTGTGTGAGCATGAGCTGGCACCCGCTGTTGACGTGGTTCATGACCTTCTGCTTAAGCTGTGCAACCTGTTCTCTGAGCATGTTGGCAGTGGATGCCAGCTCTGAGTTCTGGGCTTTCAAAGTTTTCACTTTTTCCTCCAACCGGGCAATCCTTTCCAACTTCCTTTTCCGGCATTTGGACGCCGCGATTCTGTTCCTCATGCGTTTTCTCTCGGCTTTGATTCTCTCCTGTGACTCCATGTCAATGGGGGACAGGGGAGGGGTTTCCCCGGGCATTTCAGGTACAGTCTGCGGCTCCTCTTTCAGCGCCTGGAGCCGGGGATGCTGCACGGGCATCTGTGGGTTTATGTGGTGCTGGGGCGCGTAGCCCATGCTGTTCGTGTTGTAGCTGGGCGCGGAGCTGAGCGCGTTGGGGTTGAAGTTGCTGAGGTTGGCGTACACGGGGGGCTCGCTGTGCAGGCTGGTGTTGAAGCTGGTGCTGCCGGCCATGGAGGACACAGGTGCCATCCCGCTGGTGACGGGCTGCGCGGCCGAGGTGACGCTGGGCAGCGTGTTCTGGTTATGCAGCTCGGCCAGGGCCCGCACAAAGCCCTCGGCGAACCCCTCCTGCTCGTCCGTGACATTCTTGGGGCACAGGAACTGCGTCGGGGTCGGCGTGGTGGTGATCAGCCCGTTGCTGGACTGGATGATGAGCCGCTCCAGCTCGGGCGAGGCTAGTTTGAGGAGCCCCACGTCCGGCGAGGTGAGGATGTCGGCGTTCTTGTTTCTCAGGTGCGGCTTCAGGTTGCTGGAGGGGTCGGACAGGTTCAGCGTCATGTTTTGCTTCAGCACCTTGGCGTTATTGTATCCGTACCCGCCGCTCTCCGGCGGCGCGAAGCCGGCGCTCAGCGCATCCTCGTAGAAAGTAGGCTCCATCTTTGCACTCATAGAACACAGTCCGGGGCGGGGAAGCTGCCCGGCCGCCGCTCAGCTCCCCGCGGGCACCCCGACCCTCCCGGGGAAGGGGAACGCGGAGCCGGGGAAGGAGAAACGCGGAGCCTTACTGGGGTGGCTGCTGCTGCTGCTGCCGCCGCGCTGGGAGCCCGCCCGGCCTGGCGGGGCGCCTTCCCGCTCTCCTCTTACTCCTTGAGCCGGCGCTGTCGGGACGCCGCTCCGCCGCCACAAGTACTTTCCGTGGCCGGCTCCGCGCAGCTGTCGTTCCCGCTCCCCGTCCCGGCGCTCTCTCTCCCGTTCCCGCCCGCTCTGCGCCCGCTCCCGCCGTGCAGCCCTTCACTTATCAGCGGCCGCGGGCCCGCTAAAAATAGCGCATGATGTCACCCCGCGCGCTCCCCATTGGCTGCCGCCGCCCCGGCCCCGGGGGGGGCGTGGCCCGGCGCGGCGCGCGGGCCCCGCGCGGGTCGCCATGGCCACCCCCCCCACTCAGAAGCTTCTTGAGCGCGCGCGGGGCACTGTGGGATGACGTAATGCCGGGGGGGCGCGCGCGGGGCACTGTGGGCTGACGTCGTTGTTTTTGAACTCTCTGGTTACCGCGTCCCGCGCGCGGGGCTGGCTCGGTGGGGTCGCCTCAGCGGGGGGACGGGGGGGGACACACAAACCAACCCCCCCATCCCCGCCCATCGCCGCCAGGCCCGCTGTGTCTGCGCCCGCGCTTGTGCTTTGTATCGGGGGTTATTTGTGGTTTTGTTTGTTTGGCGGCTGGCGCTCCCCCCGCGTTTCCGGTGGTGCTGTGTCTCCCTCCCTTCTCCTGCCGCCTTCCCCCCCCGCCCCCCCCGCGGTGTTGGTTCGTCCCTTCAGGCGGCGCTCCCGGGGAGCCCCACGTGGTTTCCCCGTCCCGCCGCCCTCGCGGCTTCCAGGCAGCACCGGGGGCACCCCCGCTCCCCTGCCCGCCCTGAGCCCCTCCCGGCACCTGCCGAGTTCCCCCGCGCCCGCCCGCACGGCCCCAGCCGCGGGGTTCGGCGTTGGCGGACAGCCCCGCGCCTTTACAGAGAGCCGCGACGTCAGTTCCCGGCCTCGGGAATAACCGGGATAACACAGGGGGGAATAAAATCCCACAGGAGAAAGCAGAGTTGCGAGTGGGTTTCTCTGAACTCGTCCTCTGAGGGGTGGGGACAGAGACGGCCTAATTTTAGAGAGTGCCCCGGTATTGGTGTGGAAGTACAGGTTAGTCGGGAGGGAGAATAAGGGCTGGAGCTGAAGGATCGTGGTGGAGGAGGAGAAAAGTCTGTGCTGGCATGTTCCCCTCGGAGCAACAGATGGGAGATGTCTGGTTCGCTGGAGCCGCTCTGAGCGAGCGGCGTTACAGGGCACGGCTCTGATGAAAGGGATGCGTTTGTCTTACCTTGTCCCGCACACACCCTTCGCTCCGGGAGGTGTGGGTTTGGGAATGCTGACGGGCAGCTATCTCTGGAGTAAAGTGCAGCAGGTATTTGAGGGCAGGCGGTTACAATGCGGGGTAGCACGGGGACGGACGGAAGGGCTGTGCTGGTGTGTTTGGTTGTCGACACTGCAACAAGTGCTCTTTACGCTCCCAGCACAAAGTTCTTACCTGCTATTGTCCAGCTTCTTGTGTCAGTGAAGAACTTGGTCTGTCAGCTTCAATCCCTTTTCACGATATGAGAAGCTGACAAACTTATGTCCAGGTTTGAAAACACACTTTCAAATTCTCCCGTGCTATATTTTTTCCTGGATATAATAACATAATTACCAGTTACAGTATAGGAAGGAGCAATGAAACAAACAGAGACACAAATGGCTGTGAAAGAAAAGGTCCAGCTCCTCTCTTTGAAGTTTTTGACATTTTTTCCTCTCAGTTTTCCCCTTTGTTCCCACCTAACTTCATTTGGCCACACGGTGGGCACTGGTGTTAGTTGTGTGCAGTAACACATGCGGTATGTTCGTGTTAACAGTTTGTGGCACAAAGTAAAAGTTTTGGTTGGATGGGGGAGCTCTCGATGTGCTGCTGGTGCCCACACAGCCCTCACAGAGGCAGCATCTCTGAGCTGCAGGTAACTCAAATTTCAGCTGCATAAACAGGTCAGCCAAGCAGCCCTAAGTTACTGCACATGCATAAGAAAATCTCTGAAATGCATTAATGCAGTGAGTGCTCAGAGCAGTTCGACTCTTTTTTTAATCTTTACATACAAGATAAATAGAGACCAGTGACTGGCTCTTCTGGCACCAGAGCCAAGGGGCATCAAATGGAACTGGCAGGTTTGGAATGAAATAGAGAAATGTCTCCACAGAATTGTAGTTCAGCTGTGGAACTCCTTGGCAAGAGTGGACTGTGGGGTTTTAAAGTGATTAGATGAATTCACAGAAGAGAAATCACTTAAGGCCTGTTGAATGCAGAACATCTCTAGCTCTGGAAATCCCAGGGATGCAAATAACTTGTGCCTGGAGGAGCACCCCTGGTTTTCTGTGCCTTCCCAGGGATCTTGGCTCCTGTCAGACATGGGTATCTGGTGGGACCTGATGTGGAGGTCCTGAATGTGGTAAAACTCCCTCAGATAGTCCTTAAGCAATCTGTTTCTGTGTCACCTTGCAAATTTTATATTTATGAAGAGCTTGTCTCTGCAAGGAAGAAATTCTGGATGTAAGAAGTGTAAGTGGTGAATTCTTACTAGTTTATTGTGTGGAAATTTTGAAATAAAAATTACTTTAAAATTAAGCTAAAAAGGGATTTTTTTTGTGTGATTTGTGGTGCATAGGAAGCCATGCAAATAATTTGCTCTATAGACAAATAATACTAATAAAGTTTGTTCCAATTAATGATTGACATGTTTAATTTATTAAGAGTTTTGATGTTTTGTTTCATCTTTGGGGGTTTTTTCCTGCATGTTTCTTCTGTCCTAGAAAGCAAAGTTCAGACTACGAGGAACACAGTCGGTGTAGCTTTAACTCTGTTTGGTTCAGGTTTGTACAACCTGAAAAACTGCCTTTATAGCCCCCTGATCTCAATGCAAGGTTTTGATTAACTTCAGCCAGGGTTGGATCAGGCTGGAGGGATTCATTTAAACTCATTTAATTTAATTTTTTTTTTTTTTTTACCCTCCACCCTTTTCAGTTTTCTACTTCCTTCCTCTTGCAGAGGTGGAGTTTCAGGACTTGACATTCCAGTTTGCCAGGGACGTGTTGGTGCTGGGGCCTGGAGCTGTGGGGGACAGTCAGGCCACTCATTATGGTAATTGCTGCTCACTGGAGGTTATTTGGTCCAGGCTGGAAGAGTCAAGCTGGTCATGAAGGTTGAGCTCTGAAATCAAAGAGCTCTTGGCTGCTCCGAGGGGATTTTCTGCCTAATTTGGGACTGACTGGTGAGCGGGTGCTTAGGAAAGGCTCGGCTTAGATTTCAGCCCAAGCTCAGCACCCCAGACCCAGAGAGTGATGCAGATCCAGTGGGATCCATGGATAGTGATCCTTCATGGCCATTAGCCAAGGAGCTGGGAATTCTGATGACTGTGCCCTGATTTATTAAACACCTATTACTTCAGGGCTTTCCCCCCCTCCCCGCTTCCTGATATCCTTAAGAAAATATTCCTTTAGTAGGATGAAGGAACACTTACTGACCCATTTATAAACCAGAGCCATTTACATGTCTCAATAAACTAACTTGTGGGCAGGGATTGCCAATTGGATTTGTGAGAGGCCAACACACTGAGCAGCAGTAATGCAGATTTTGATTTATAAAGTTCTCTAATCAATCAATAGAAGCCTGAGTGAGACAATCAGATAATCTGAATAATTAAATGCCTTTTCAGGGACAAATTAAAATTTCTTATCCATACCACATCCATCTAAATTGTATTTGGTGTCCAGGAATAAATGGGGTTTTTCTGTTTCACTCCTGTATCTCAAATGCTTTTGGCTTATTTTGAGATTATTTGAAAAAAAAAAAAAAAAGGATAAATGACAGTTTCTGCTCTTTTATATTGGAAAATATGCTCACAGAAAGAAAATGCTTGTTGCCACAGTTTAAGTATGTTAGACATTTATTTATTACTTGTATTCTATGTTAGATATTTAAATATATTACTTCCTTTAGACATATTAGACCATTTTGCTTTTTCCCCTCCTCAGAGATGCTTTCACATTTTTATTATATAGAAAATAATTTTTGTTATAGAGATTTTTTCCTTTTTTTCTCATATGCTTTCAACTGTGATATCCTGCTTCACCTCTGCATGAAGTGAATAAAAGTGGGAATTACTGGATCTTCTCACAATGCTTTCCACTTGCTTAAGGAATTACTATAGAGCAGATTTCCCCAAATGGGGGAGATGAATTTGAAGAGTCAGAAGGAACAAGTATTTTTCTTTCATTTACTCTATCAGAGCATAGTAAAAGAAGCTGGGAGCCAGGTGGCACAAGGAACAGAGTTTCTTTAAGCCAAGTGGAAGTACAATAATTCCCAGGTCCTGCCCTGTTCCTCAAGATGTGTTTGCGCAGTCGGTTCAAATCCACCCAAGTCTGCAGCACATACAGGTGTGGCAAAGAGGTGCCACCTCATCCACCCCCGGCTTCCGTGGCCTCTCCTCTTGCTCTTTGCTCCCAGCAGGACTCACGTGGCCAGGTGGAGATCCAGGAACTGCATCTGGCTGAAATAAAAAGAAGTAAATGAATTTGAGGATACCAGGAAGGGGTGGGAAATGCACAGGCTGGGGGGAGAGCGGGGGAAGAGTGGACCCCACTCTAGAAGGAGACCAAAAGTTTGTCCTGAGCCAGTCTGCAGTTTGCACATGAAAAATGCACCTCAGAACCACAGGCAGTTGGAAATGAATATCGTGTCCATCTCCTCCACCCTCCATTAGTCATCGCTTAACCAAGCCATACGCATTCAGTCCTTTTCATCTTTCTTCTTGTCAAGCCCTTTGGCCTGTCCCCCTCACCTACTCATCCCACCAATCATTTTAATTAATCTCTGCATTTCTTTGAAACTAATAGTTTGCGGAATGGAGGAAAATGAGTAGGTTAGAGAGACAAGATTGTGGATGATGGAGGTGGGGCAAAGTGAGGAGACTTTGCAAGACCTGTTGAGCGACCTCTGGGGCAGGACAGCACTGCTGTAAACACAGAGAAAGGCTGCACGAGTGAGGGAGGAACCACTAAAAACATCTTCCATTTTCCTAAGAATGTTGCCTGAGCAATTCAAACCCTGGATGTTCATGTGCAGCAACACATGAATGAAAGCTGTGATGGGATTGTCTCTAAAGTGGACAGGAGGATCTCTTCACCCAACTAGGTTTCTCACTGTTGTGCCTCCCATTCCCAGCTGGCTTTACAGACGATTTCAGTGCTCACTGCAAGTGCTCAGAAATACATTTCTGAGTATGACTACAAGTAATGAGCCATATATTTTTTTTACTCAAACAACTGTATGTATTTTAAAATTTTTGATTGAAATTCTGAGCAAAGAGAAGTCAACGTTGTCTAGAGATGAGTCTAAGAGGAATGCTGGGGCCTTACTTCCCGTGCTTTTTAGAATTCCAGAATGGTTTGGGCCGGAAGGGACCTGAAAGATCATCTAGTTCCAACCCCACTGCCACAGGCAGGGACACCTGCCACTAGAAGGATGTTTAGGATGTTGAAAATCTCAATGTCACACCGTTAATGTCTCTGTGTTCATTATTCCTATACCACAGCATAGCTGGTGCTCCAGGAAATAGAGAATGGGCAGAGTTCCCATCCTGTGGAGCCTACAGTCGGAAAAATCCTCTACACACCAAGAGGGCTGGCAGAGGAGCAGTTGATCCGCGGTGGGAGCCCAGGGAGGGAAGGTGAGCACGAGAGGAGGCACTGGAGGACGGGTGGCATATGGGAAGCAGACGGCTGTGCTTGGCATTGTGAGCTGGCAGCAGGAAAAAATTCCCCACACAAATAGAAGCATGTTGATGCTGAGTGGTGGGGAGGGAGATGAACACCTTTGAAAAGGTATTTATTATGTTTGGGGAGAAAGATCCCACTGGAAGCCTGCATTTGTTCCCATATTACCGAGGAGGGGGTTCGCTGTGGAGAACTGGAGGTGGCTTTCTGGCTCTTGGATATTTCCGTAAACACGCAATAAAGTCGGTAGTGTCAACAAAATGGATTTATTTATGGTTGTCAGTTGCGACTAAAAGCCGCAGAATAACTGGATTTAACTATTCAGAGGTAAAATAGCCCAGTTTTGATGAGGGTCTCTGAATGCTTGGATTTTTAATTAATAAACAGTCTGGCATCCTGACAAAGTCGACACCTTGCTCTGTCTTAGCAGCTGTTGGCACAGTGGGCTCCTGGCAACCTGGGATAAAGCCATGCTTGCAACAGGAGAAGGGGAGGAAGCGAGTCTGCGTGAGCCCAGAACTGCCTAGTGCAAAGCACCACAGAGCTCAGGGATTTCCAGGGAATAGTGAAGCTTTCCTGCCCTGTGCCGTGGGCTCTGGATCACACACGGACAGCGAGTCCTCATTACTGAACATCGGCAGTGGCTGGTGGGTGGCAGAGGAAAGGACACCTGTCTGGATTTGGGCAATGTCCCTGACAGGAGGAGCAATGAACAGGGAAAGCATTCAACAGTGAAAGTAGGTCCTGCAGGTTGCTCCCTCCCAGGGATTAGAGTGGTGGAGCCCGTGGGGAAGTTCACAGAGTGCCTGCTCACGTAATTCAAATGGAAGCATTCACTCTGGATGACAGTCATTTGTGTTGGAGTCATGGTATGGGAGCAGCTGTGGTTGCCAAAGAGCCAAGGAAGGCAGTGCAGGGAGGAACAGGCATAGCCGGGAAGGACAGTGCCTGGAAGCACAAACAGGGATCAAGCCTTTGGTTTTGGAGAAGGTGCTACAGAACTGCTTCTCTTTCTCAGTCCCAGCTGATTAATAAACAATCTGATCTCTGATCCCAGCTGAAGCATCACACAACAACAGTGTAGCTGCTCCCCCCTGATCCAGGCAGCCCTGTCATCTCAAAGGGTGGGAATGTCCCAGTCTTGCCCACAGCAACCTCTTAGGACTTCCACAGAACAAGAACCAGGATAGTCAAACCCCTCAAAATTGCTTTTATTTCCTCTTTTCTTTGGTAAAAGTTGTATGCAGCTGCTGGCACAATATCTATATGTTGCCTTATTTCAGAAGGAAGCAGACAAGGAAAATTTAGCCCAGGATCCATATTGATCCCTACCTGAGATCCTGGGTTTTTTTACAATGGGTTCAGGAGCGCTGTTCCCATGTGTGCTAGAGCAAGTCCATGAACAGCCAGCGGTGCCTTTGGCAGATGCATTGTTCAGCTCACAGGACTGTTCACAGCCTGTTGAGAACATATGAAACATATAAAAAGCCATAACATTTAAATATATTAAACTCAAGTTTACAAGATCGAGGAAAATTTTCAGGATAAAAGGACAATACTAAAGCAAAGGCCTAAGGGCTATGATGGCTGTGAATTGAGATTTGGTTTAGTTTAAATTTTACCTTTTTTTTGTGGAATAACTAGAAAGCCATTCCAGAAGTGGCTGTGTGGTATTTAAAGAGCTGGGTGCTCTGTGCACAGATTTCCAGAGGCTCCTGCTCAGTGAGGAGAGGGCTGTGGGCTCAGGTGAGTGATGTGTGAGAGGTGAAGCACGTGTGGTGTAAGAGTTAATGGCACAAGGTAGCCTTGCTCCATACGGGCACGTTTTGTGCTGATGTTTTCCAGTTGCTGCGTTCCTTGCAGTCAGGGTAGGAAAAGGTGTGTGTGTGGCTGGCAGAGCTGCAAGCCCAGACACAGCACTTCTGGGTGTGGGTGCTTCCAGCCCAGTGCCAGGTGCTTCAAATAGGCGTTTGTGTCAGAGATCTGAGGTCAGTGCAATGATAGCCCGTTTCAGCCCTGGATTATTACACAAATATTAATAAAACAGTGATGTATTTCACATTTATATTATTGGGCAGCAGGGTATTTGCCTACCCCTGTAGCAGTACTGGTGGGGAATATATTTCTCTTCAAGACAACCAAGAGAACTTATGAAGTTTGGCAAAAAATTTGTTCCCATTTTTAATGTAACCTTGTGAGTTCAATGTGAGAAGTAATTTTCTGTATACCAGTAGAGGAAAAGCAGAACAGAATAAACTCAAATGGGGTAGAAGTGCACTCTTCCCTTTAGTCTCCCTGCTGAATGACTCTTAATCACTTTTTACATCTTTGTAGCTTGATTTCTCTGCTTGTAAAAGGAACATAATGATACTGAAGTCCTAGTAAAGCATGCAGATCTGGGGGGAATAAATGCTGGACAAGTAGTATGAACTATTTTTATTTTTAAAATGCATTAAGGAAAAGGTACAGAGAAGGAATGAATTTTCATCTGGAAGAAGACCTAGGATTAACTTGTTGGCATAGAGTATTTGTTACTGCCCCCATTTGCTTTTAGGATATTAATCATTGACATTTTTATTGGTTCATCAGCCTTGTAATGCATTTTGAATCTGACCCAGGACTGTGTGGAGCAAATACTGGCACTTAGATTTATGCCAGCTTTACTCTCTGGCCACTCTTTGACATTTTTTACCAAATATCTTCCTGTGTGCTATGGGCTTTTTTTTTTTTTTTTTTTTTTTTTTTTTTTTTTTTTTTTTTTTTTTTTTTTTTTTTTTTTTTTTTTTTTTTTTTTTTTTTTTTTTTTTTTTTTTTTTTTTTTTTTTTTTTTTTTTTTTTTTTTTTTTTTTTTTGTGAGGTGATGGTGCGAGAGTTTGTTTTGTTTTCTTCACATTTTGAATCTGTGCTTTGAGGGGCTCTGCCAGTGATTTGGAGTTGTCCATGTCACAAATGCAGTGTAGGGGGAAGTACCACATGGCAGCTTCCCAGGAGGGGCACTGCCACCAGCACCTCTCCAGCTCATCCCACAGATCATTTCTTTAAAGAGTAAGCCTCGGTTCTTAACCCGAACCTTTGAGAAGAGGATGACCATGTGAGACACAGGAACTCTCCTGCTTTACACAGCCCTCGGGGAAGAGGGTGGGTGGCCAGAAGTGTGCATTGCTATTCCTGGGGAGGCGAAGCTTATGGCCCCCTTGGACACCTCCTCCCAGTAAATCTGCACCTAAGCCTTCCTGCCTGTTTTACACCTGTGTTAAGGTTTGGAATGCTGTCCATGCAGCAATCCTTTTTAAGGCAAACTCCGGAGCGCTCCTGAAGATGTAAATCAGCAGAGCCTGGAATGACGTCGGTGCCCCGTGTGCTCTGCCGGCCCTGCTGACACAAGACAGTCCTGCCTTTTCCGGCTCCCACGCTGTCCCCTCCCTGGCGCTGACACAGCCGGGAGGTGAAGAGTGTTGGGAAATACAGCCCGTTCAGATGTATCCCAGCGAAAAAACTGAATGGCTGCGGAGAGAGGAATTTGCTCCTTTTCAGGGTGTCACCGGCATATCCCGGATTAAAGTCTTGTCGGAACCACCCTGTAAGTGCCAGTCACTGCTCTCCCTGAAAGCCGGGAGCTTCCCTAGTGTGTCCCAACAGCTCCTGGCTAAAGGGAGTTGCGCTGCAACTGGAAACTCGATTAAGCGAGTCTCCAAACATTTCATTCATCCTCTCTTGATGCTTAATACACCTTTACTGTGGCGGGTCGCGCTTCCTAAGCCGGACATCGCAACTGAACAAAGGCTCGTCCCAAGGCTGGGTGTTGTGTAAATAAAATCGGTGCCGCGCAGGGTGTCACGGAGTTAATGCGGAGCCTGGAGAAGGGAGGGCGTGGGAGCACATGCCAGTGTTAACGTTCTGCTTTCTGCTCAGGATTGCAACAGGATTGCAACAGCCCGGCCTATCTGAGCTGCTGCACGTCCCGACAGCCTGTCTGCTCCGAATTTGATAGGGGTGGTGATAGAACAACACACCTTTCTGGGAAATGGTCATGGACAGCAACACTTCGTTTTAAGGCAATTTCAAATAAACCGTAGCAGTTTTCTTCTCGGAGTGGTGATGCTTTCCAGGTGGCCAAACAAAGGAAATCTATAGGGCAGCATTCACTCAAGGGGTAGTTTTGGGGTGAGGAGGGGGAATGTTGAAAATCCCGTGGACTTCAATAGCTGTGGTAATATCTCTGTGATAGCTCCGACTCCTTCACTTACTTCTCACAGATCAGTAATCAGGGAACAATTGACAGGAATAACCCCCCTGATAAAAATATACAGCTGTTTCTGAAACAACAGCATTTGATATGCAAAGCTGTGTGGTAAAAGGGCATGCTCAGGCTGTTTTTTCAGGCCTCATGGGAAGTTTTACAAAGAGCAAGCTACCTTTTAGCAAGCACTTTTCCGTTAGTTTCAAAATTCTCCTTTGCTTTTCTCTAGAATGATTTTCCCCAAAAAAAGTGATAGAAGCCATAAGAAAAACCTCAGCAGAGCTTACTGCTCCCTTACCCCCTTCCCTCCCTCTCTCCTCCCACAAACACTGGGAGCTCTCAAAAAATATTTTGGTATCCTGGAAATTAAAAACAGTGTCTTTAATTTGTATTTGTCTTGTGATGGCTCTGACTTTCACCACCTTGTCCTCCCCTTTGTTGGGAGTACGTGTGTGAGCACTCCCTCTAATGTTGTTTATGTGCCCACTGTCAGGTTCAATAAGCAGTTTCTTAGCAGGGCACCTTCCCACGTGAAGGAAATGTTTCCACTTCTTGTCCCAGCTTGTGCTTCTTCCATGTGCAGTGTCCTGATAGAGAACAGCACAAGTGGGTATCAGTGATATCAGTAATTCTTTGCTGATAAATAGAAATTAACTCTAAAACCTCATGAATCTACTGACAGATTAGTCCAGTGTACAGGACATTTTATAGGTGTTCTAGTTATGTGAGTTTTTATGTAGTGCTTGTTTTAAATTTAGGCATTTTATTAATAGTGGATCAGGAAAATTTTAGAACTGTAGGACACCGATGCATCTCTTTGGTAAAATGGAAAAGAATGTGGTAACCAGTTCAAGGATTCTCTATGTAAATAGGCATATTGCTAAAGAAAGTCAAGGTAAGTGTAAATGTGAATAATTGCTCCCAAGACAAAGAAAAATTGGCAAGCAGCCACATGGAAACTAGAAATTTAACTAGTTTTATGCCAATAAATCATCCTGGCGCAGTCACAGGGCTAGTCAAGTGAGTGGTAAACCCACAGCCAACCTGTAGGACCGAGGAGTTCCCCTTCACAGCTGGGTGTAGGTAAGTAAAATTTCCCAGAGCAGAAAAACACGTTGTAGAAGCCGCCGGATTTTCAGCTTTGAAGTGGAAGAGATACTTTCATTTTCAGTATCTCCATTAGAGCTTCTTTTTGTGAGACCAGGAGTGTGAACCCTTGTGTCTGAGCCAAAATTCCAACCTAAGCAGAATGTACTCATCTAAATTTCCCTTTTGGTTTCATTTGGCCAAGGTATTCCTGGGTGTAGTGTTGCTGTGTACTGTTACTGCAGTTGCTGTGCTGGGAGCTTGGGAAGGCGCCCGCCTGGAAGAGGTTACATAAAACCCAAACCATTATAAGCTCCGAGAAACCCCTGAGTGTGATGATTAAAAAAAGAAAACGATTAGGGAAAACACATCAAAGAGCCTCAGTGAGAGTCCTAAAAGGAAAAATACTGATTATATTTGTTTTGATTTTGTCTTAACATGAGGTAAAAGGCGTGTGGTGTGTCCTGGGTCGCCACCCTGAGGGGTGTGTACTTAAAGACAACAGAAGCAGACTCCAAGGCTTCCATGGGGTTTATTTTGGTTGCAGGGCTGGGAAGATAAGATATAATTGTACCATATACATAGTGGTGTGTATCAACCTGAGAGGTTGCACTTCCCATACACCCCTGAGCACCTTGCCTACCCTCTGCCTCCTAATCTGTGTCCAGCAGGAGAACTCCGAGCCTTCTGACCTTTCCAGAAACTTTCAACTGTGATTTTTAAAACAATCCCAGAAGTGTTTTTCTTTCTCCAAATGTGCAGTTCGTCTCTCTGGTGAAAGAAGTCAGAGGCATGAGATGGGTAGCATTGATTGCTAAAGCTGGTGTGCCAGTTCAGGTTCAATAAATTGTGAGTCTTAGGGGCTCAAAATTCTTTAGAATTCCACTCCGAGTCTGGGAATAAGAGTAGACATTTATTGATGGTCCTGTTGTTCACACTCCACCGGATTCTGTTATTTTAGAACAATGTTAGTTCCATTTTTAAAAGTTTTTTTAGACTTGCTCTGCCCTGGGAACCAGGTTAGAAAAGGTTTGAACTAATAAAATATGCAAAATGTGGTTTTAGGGCTCTCCTTTAATGTGGAAAGAGGAAGAAAAGTTTTAGTCAGTTATAACAAATCCAGTAAGGGAATTGTTTACTTAACGCTCTCACAGTTATTTATTTTAATATACCTTTTCAAAGCTTTTCAGCTGGATTTAGTTCATGTGGACTCACATATTAAATAGTGGTTTTTACGAATACGTGTTTTTCAGTTGTTGTTCTGACTTCAGTAGTTACAGTAATTTTCTTTCTGAATGCTGGCATAGTAGATCCTAAAAAGCTAAAGGAAAGTAATAGGACTTTAGAAAAGTGGAAATACTAAATATAATCCTTATAGACTTTGAATTTAGGTAGGAAGATAACATCTGAGTTTATTTGCCCATGAATGTAGATAGCATATATGCATTTATGAGGCAATAATGCCTATTATTTTCCTATACCAACAAAAATAATTGTAAAAAATGCCGGGTGTAGGAACACACTGTGTTGGTGGCAGTTGTGTGATGCACTGACTTTGCTGGTTCTTCAGGTTTGTCTTCAGCCTTGTCAGAGCTTTCCTGAGTTGGGGTCCAACTGCTGTTTCTGCAGTTCTGCTGCAGAAACTGGCTTGTACTTCATGACTTTGCGTATAACAAAAAAGAGGCTGCTTGGAACAAAACAAGGAACAACACCTCTCTTCTAGGTGAGAGATCCTTGCATTGTCCTGGACTCTGGAGAGCCGTGGGTGAATGAGCCAGACATGAGAGACAGGATGAAGGGCGTGGGGAGCAACACACCTGGCAGGACAAGAGAATTTGTCTGTGTCTGGGGTTTCCTGCCCTTGTGCATTAGGTACATGGAATTTTGTTCAGCTCAGGAGCCTCAACTTTTTTCCCTTCTTAAAAGAACTATTAAAAATGACTCTGTTTGTATTACCAGTGGACCTGGATTCATTTACTTTTGATCTGATGCTCACAAAACAGCAGAGCTGTTTGCAAAGGTTATAGCAGTGTAATGGCAAAAGCAGCAGTGACAAATACCTTTGTTTTTTCCCTTTTTTTCCCTTCTTATATCAAAGCTAAAACATAGTCTTGATTTATATGCAGAATTACTGATCTTAAAGCTGTATAATAATACATCTAAAGCCTAGCACAGCTTATAAATACACAAAGCATGTAACTTAATAGTTATTTGTGCTGAATCTTTTTTTTCCCTGCATACTCTGTCCTACCTTTGTTACTGAGGGCACTAATGCTGCACTAATGTAAGAGAAACAGCTGCATTTATCTTCATTTTATTCTCCCAAGTCACAGCAACGTGCTGGAACAAAAGCCACTGTCTAGGGCAAACCTTCTGAAAGTCTTTTAAGGGCATCCATCTGGGCAGACTCTGTGGTTGTGGGCGGGCTGATGCTGTAAATGTTCATCCCACTAATGGTCTCATTGATTTTTATTTACGCTCTTTGTAGGTTGGGCAGAGTCTCACTTTGAGTAAGAGTTGCAGAGAATGTGCTGAATTCTGGAACTGCAGGCGGGTGTTCCACTAAACCCAGTTTTCTCTGTCTGTTTTCAGGGTGGTTGATCAAAGTGGTGCCTCCCAAACAGACTGTCCTGTCTCCAGTGAAGCAGAGGAGAAGTGCAGTTGGTGAGCAGTGTTAAAAACCAGGTGCATAAGTTTGAAAATGTTGATCCAAATCACGTTATTATAAGTACTAGGGAAATGTCATGACTTACTGAGATTAAACAAAGACCTGCTTAGAATCTTGTGACTTCAGCTCATAAATGGATTTCATCACTCATTACAGCTGCATAAACAAATGCATGTGGTACATATGCATATTTTGTTTTGGGAAGCTGTTGTTTTTAAAATCCCCTCCGAGTTGTTTTTTTTTTAATTGCTCCTAATGAGCCAACGCTCCCTGGTTCTGGAGCGATGCCTCGTGTACCTGAGCAGCACAGCACACTCATTGCTTTTAAAAGGGAACACTTTCCCTGCTTTTGTCCCTTCCTGGCAGCTGAACTGCTTTGGCAAGCAAGTTCTTTTAAAGGAGGAATTTACAATATGAAACCTGGTGTCAAAACTTTTATTCCTTTTATGAAGGCAGCCTTGCCCTGGTGCTCCTCTGGAGCTGTGGAAACGTAATCCCTGCCCAGGCAACAATTGGAGAGAGTCCTACACACGTCTGAGCTCAGACTGAATAAGTTTGTCACGTACCTGGATATTTGTCAGTTGTTTAATATAATTTTTTCATGTTGTCTGTGGCCTTGTTTCTCCTGATGGGCCTCTCATAAGGAATCCTAGGAGTGGATGCCCTGTGATTACCCAGGGGAATTAGAGCTTCTCCCACGTTTCCTTGCCAATATGTTCCAAGTGGGATGTGGCAAGATTAATCCAAGTTTTGGTCTTACTGCTGTGATTGTTACCTGAAGGCACTAGTGGTGGCAGGAGTTTGTGATGTAGAGCAGACACTTGTCTGTGGATTTAAAAAGTGGTACAGATCAAAATTGTTGAGCCGTTTTCATATGTTTAGGTTCAAAGTCACTGTTTTCAGTTAAACCCATACTTTTTGGCATCTCCCGGCAGGCACTTATCAAAGTTTAACCTCAAGAAACCAAGATGGCAAAATATCTGGGTAATTTTTTTAATTTCAATGTACCATTTCATATTCAGGACTGGGAAGCTGGATTATTCCTGGATGGGTAGTGTCCCATTTTGATGTTACACTATAAATTGGTTTTTTAACCCTATCTAAAGGGAAATCACTTTCCCCCAATACCCCCTCAAAAATTCAAGGACACTTTGTGGCCATTTGCTGAGAAAGATTTGAAAATCAAATTTAAAAATGGATATTGCTGGGGAGAAACGTTACTTTTTTCCTATTTAATCACAGCCTCCTCTTTTTGCTTCTAAAAACTAGAGTCAGGAAAGAAAAAAGGACAACACTGTGGGACAGTTCATATCCAGGAGTGCTTACATATATATCCTGTATAGATGGATTTGTCCTGAAGTGCTTTAGTTTATTTTGCTCCCTAGAAAAATAAAATAGGTAATAAAAAGAAATGTCACTTCAACTGCATAAAGCTGAAATATTTTCGCTTTTCTGTCAAGCAGCCTTAATTTTCAGGCAGCTGAGGAGGAGTCAACCATGTGTTGTTCCTAAAGCTTGCTTAAACAAATTGCTGATTGTCTGAGGCTTGGAGTGTCCTGCTCCTTCTGTTAAAGCCTGTGGAGAATCCAGTTGCCCCTCACCTCTGGAAACCTGCCCTCTTACGTAGGCAGCTAAAAAGCTGCCTGACATTAGAGCCTTGTGCTCCGAAATGTTGCCATGAACGCCTTAAAATGTCATATTAATATCGAGTACAGTTCACCCCCAAACCATCTGCCTTTGCAGAGCTGAAAATGATGTTTCAATTAATTAATTTAGCTGTTCTGTTCCCTAATAAGGCCTATTTGAAGCGCTCGGAGGCTGCAGCCAGTGGGGCTGTAGGTCTGCACTGAGCAGCTGTGGCGTGGCCGAGAGTCTCCCTGGGCAGTGAGGGCTCCCGGGAAGCCCTGCCTGCCTCACCTGGATGTGCCTGCTGGGAATATACCTGCCTGTGTCCTTATAAGGCCGTCGCGCTGCTGCTGGGCCCTGTTCCTGCCCCGGCGCTTCCCGGCTCCGCTCAGCCACAGTCCTAAAAAGGCAGTTCCTTGCTCCCGCTTCCCACAGCAGAGCTCCCCAGGGAGCACAGCCCAGCCCTCCCGAGCCAGGCATTGCACTCACAGGGAGAGCCGGCCGGCTGGATTGTGCTGTTGCTTCTCCAGGAAGATGTTGTGTTTACGGGCACTGCTGGGGTTCTCCTTCCTCCCGTTCAGTGAATAATGAAAAGTATAATGCGGTGCGGTGTCCGAGCCGCTCCGCTGGAACACTTCAGTAATGGGATAGATCCCTGTAGGATCCCGCACGGGGAAGGAGACGCTTGGTGGGAAGTAGTTCAGAGCTGTGGTCTTGAAAGCATATTAGGTTATGGGTTTATAATAGAAAGTCCTCGGCAGCAACATGAGCTCAAAGCAATTCACGTCCTTTTCCTTCCCTCCCCTGGCTGCCGTTCCTGCTCTTTGCCTGTGCTCGCTCGGTTCTTTGTGGGGCCGCTCTGAGTTCTGGGGTTCGTTTGTGCTGAAAGCCAGAAAAGGGGTTTCTGCTCAGACTCACAGCGTGGCTTCACAAAACGTTGTGCTTATGTAACTGAGTGAGTGCTGGGTAGGAAAGAGGGAGAAAAAACCTTAGTTTTTAATACCCTGTGCTCTTCCTAATGTGAAACCAAAGCTGCTGCACTCTCCTTCTGAATAAAAACTCTTCAAATGCTGAATATTTTATTAGATATTTTTACGACTCTAATTGAAAATTTCTGAAGGATCTGATTATTGGCTTATTTATTTCACATGCCAAGTTACAAGCTTAGTTACAGTCTGATAGACTTGAAGGACAAGTTCTTTACTGGAAATTTTGGAAAGGCTTGAATATGCTAATTCAAAAGGGGGTTTACACGAGATTTTTTCTTTTTATTAAATCAACAAATCATCCTGGCTCGATTTGAAAAAATTAAGAGGAGTGTTTTTCGAATTTAAGATCTGTGAAATTCTGGCACTGAGGGGTTCCATGCTCATTTCAGAAAGGGGCTTAAAATAATTCTTTTTCCAGGGGGCTGCTTGGGAACAGTCCTTGGCTGATATGTTGTGTGGAGCGTGTGGGACGTTGGGGTGCAGCTCTCAGCCCTGAACACGCTGTACTCGGGCACAGCCCTTTGTCTCCTCAGAGCCACGCGCTTCCTTCGTTTATCAGGCTGCTCCTGGCAATCCTGCTCAACCTTTGGACTTTATGGCCTCTCTCAGGATGTAGCACTGGTTCCCTAATATCTCTTCTCTTGTCTTTTGCCAAGTTTCCAGTAGGCAATGTGGCCATGACAAGCAGGGTCACAGGTGCTGAAGGAACTCAGCAGCACGGACAATGGTTGTTATAAAACTGCATTCTGCAGTTACAAGGATGAAGTACTGCTGCTCTTTATGAATCTGGCATGCCATCCTCATCTGGGTTTTTTTGAGTTTCTAAGGTGTTTTCTAGCTCCTTTTGTCCCAGTGCTAGGTGTGTGCTGTGGATTTAGTAGGTGGGGTTAACAGTTCTGATGGCAGAGATTAAAAAAGAAAAAAAAGGGAGATTGCCATGCACTCATTTAGCTCTGTATTTTCTAATGTTGTTTTTGTACTGCTGGTTCCTTAAATATCTGTCATGTAAAATGGTAAAACAAGTTATTCCTATGTTGGAATGGTAGTAAAGGAGATATTTAGGAAGAAGCAGATCAAGCAATAAGGAAGAGGGTGATTAGAGAGAATCGCTGATCGGGCAATAAGGAAGAGGGTGATAGACACTCTGGTACCACGAGGCAGGAGATGACACACGTCTATGGAATTTGATAATTTAGGAGGAGCATTTACAGCTATAGATTTTGGACACTAAATATAGCAGAGAATTGTTTAACAAAACCCTGACTGAAAAAGGGCTGCTCCTGCCTCTGCCAGGTAGGGGGTAAAGGTTATGGTAAAGGAATATGGTGAATAGCACTCCCTAAAAAGTTCTTCCCCTCGGTGTTTCCTGTTGGTTGTGGTCCCAGCATACGCCATGTGTTGTCATGGTTTGTGACCCCAGAGCCTTGGAAGATGTGTGTTTTTGGGAAGACACACACATGAAATGACAGTGGGACAGCAGTTATTCTGAATTAAGAAAGTGCCCACATGTAGTTTTTAAATGAAAACCAATAAGCTAAACAATAATCATTGCTTATCTTCCATACTCTGTGATTAAAGCAGATTAAACTGTCAAGGTCTGAGCTGGTTCTCCCCTTGACTCTGCTCTTGTGACACCCCACCTGAAGTACCACATCCAGCTTTGGGGGCCCCAACATATGGAGGACCTCTTGAAGTGAGTCCAGAGGAGGCTGAGAAGATGCTGCAAGGGCTGGAGCCCCTCCACTCTGGAGACGGGCAGGGAAAGCTGGAGGTGTTCAGCCTGGAGAAGAGAAGGCTCCAGGGAAACCTTAGAGTCCCTTCCAGTGCCTAAAGGGGCTCCAGGAGAGCTGGAGAGGAACTTCTGACAAGGGTCTGCACAAGAAGGAATGGTGTTAAACTGAAAGAGGGCTTTTAAATTTCCAGAAGAATTTCTTCCCATTGAAGGTGGTGAGACCCTGGCACAGGTTGCCCAGAGAAGCTGTGGCTGCCCCATCTCTGGGAGTATTCAAGGCCAGGTTGGATGGGCCTTGGAGCAACCTGGGATAGTGGAAGGTGTCCCTGCCATGGCAGGGGGTGGAATGAGCTTATCTTAAAGATCCCTTCCAACCCAAACCATTCTGTGATTCCATGAAGAGTTCTTTATGCACAAAAAGCACACTTGAATGCACCCAAACCACCATCAGCCTGAGTGAACAGCCCCCATCTCATGCTCAGTAGTGCCTTTCTCAACCTGTGATTGTGCTTTTCTTAGTCCAAAATGCAGAGTTCTGCCTGGGGCTCTCACTAGTCCTTGTTTTTGTATAAATTTGTAGCAGAGCAACTTCAGTGGGGTTGGTATTTTTTTATAGACTATTCCAACTGTGATCTTTGAACGCATTAATAGTGAAATGAAGGACGCAGCCTCCTTCCAGGATGTGAATTAAATTGTAGAGTTCAGAAAATATAAACTTACCTGCCTCACAGTTTAACTATACTGGTAAAACAGTGAAAAGTTGTTATTTGAAGGTGAAATTTAGAAAACCTTGGGCCCTTCCCGTCACAAAGGTGGTCTGAAGGCCCGCAGTATAATGGCAGCCCTTGTGTTAGCCCTGTGAGCAGGCTCAGCCCTTTGTTCATTCTCTGATCATCAATCTTCAGTTAATTCAGTGAGAACTGCTGTGGAAAAAGGTGACTAAAGGTATCTGAATTTGCCCTTTAACCATAGGAGGAATTCAGCTCCCAGTTCTGATAACACAGGTTAAAGCACACTTTAGAACAAGCTAATGTTGTTAAACCCCTGCATATCAAATGTCATCTGTGTTTGTAAATGGGACCTTTATCAGGAAATGTCACTAAGAATCTAAGGAATCTTTAACCAATGGCTTATGACTTCCAGGGGTGGGCTCTGCAGGTAGTTTATGTAAAGCCAACATTTTACTGTTATTGTATATTTGGTCAGGAAGCAAATGCACCTTCCTAGTAAGTGTGTTTCCATGTAAACAGCACAAACCCACGTGTTCCGGGCTGCCAATGCCATTGCCACTTGTGGAAATCAAACTTACAGAATTTAGAGAATCAACCATCAGAGCTCAGCTTGCTCATTGCTTTGGCAGAGTATGCTGGAAATCAGAACAGAGGAGTTAGTACTGGGGAAACCTGTGCTGTTAATTCACTCCTGTGGTAGTCTGGGGATCATATGCATTGATATTTTGAAGGCTGTAATCATTTCTCTTTCACTAAGTGCAAATCCTTCTGTCTTAATGCAAGAACCAAACTCTTCAGCGCTTGCAACAGACATCCCAAAGGCAAACGGACCAGTCATAGCCCTGAATGACCTGGTGTGACCTCAGAGCTGACGCTGCTTTGGGCAGGAGGTTGAACTACGTGTGCTTCTGGGTTCCCTTTCAACATGAATTATCCCATGATCTTGTGATTTGTAAAAATGTTTAATGCTGGTTTTTATCTCCTTTTGGGGTATCATACTTTGAACCTTTTTTGAGATGATTGCTTTTCAGAGAAGACTTTGGCACTGGGAACTGTCACCTGCTGAAGTCCAGTCACACAGTCAGTCCCACCAAAGTGAAATGTTGTGTGATGTTTTGAACACGGTCACTCAACTACGTTGCACACAAGGCAGTGCCAGCCACAGGTCTGGGTGTTCAGTGTATCCCACGAGCCAGACCATGTGTGTATTATCCACTTTTTAAAAAGATTTCATTGAAAATATTTGATCTGGCCTGCCAAAAAATGTATGATCAGGCTGTTTTAAATACCATGGCTTCAGGATTCCTTTGGGCTGGCAGGGATGATATTCGTATGCCATCCCCAGGATTGGGAGATGTCTCCTCCGCATTCCCCAGGTTGCACAATTCATACGTCATTTGCCTTGTAAAAGGCAAAGCAGTAAAACAGTCTCAGGGGGCTTAATACAACTCATAGGGCCTGAGTTTCCTTCATGAGCCCCAATAGCAAGGTATGGTGATCCTGAAGGAATTTACCAAAAGAAAGGTGGCATTTCCTGGGGCTCTCATCCCAGGTGGGTGCAGCCCAGCTTTAAAGGTACTGACCAGAAGCACCTTGAAGAGCTGGGCTGTAAAGAACAGCAGCTGTTGTGCAATCTGTGATTCCTGTGGTGGGAATGGGAGCCTTAAAAATTGGGTAGGGTAGAGAGCAGGAAATGAGAGCCATTACCTCTGTCCCAAGGGAAGTGGTTCCCCTGGTGAATCACAGCCCTGGTTTCCCTGTGCTGTGTGGGAGTGGCGTCCTGTCCCAGGCAGATAATCCCGGCTCCTGGGGCCTGCCAGGTTCCACTGCTGCAGGGGAGAAGAGCAGAACACTCTCAGTCCCACCAGCATCACTCCTGTGCTGCCTTCCACCATGGTCTGGGCAGCTGGAGCAGGGCAGCATCGGGATGTGCCAAGCCCTGTTTGCTGCATGGATCAAGTGACACGGTCCATTGCTGTAACGGAGGTGGCCAGAGGGGGACAAGGACTGCAGTCCTGGACTGAGGAGCTTGGCCACGTGCCACGTGGGCCTCGGGTTATCCCGTAGAGAACAAAACCTGCTGCTGTGTGAGACAGCCCAGGTTGCCAAGTCTTGCCCTCCCCCTCCTCCACCGCCATGAGTCACCCGGTTCTGGCAGAGCCTGGCTCCCGTCTCACAGTGGCACAGGAACCTCCTGCCCTGGCTCACACTCCAGCCTCTCCTGGAGGAAACCCTCTGTCGGCATCTGAGCCCGCCTGGCTGTGCCAAAGAGCTACCACACCCTGGGTTCCTCAGGTTCTCTTGTCAGGGCACCACTGACTTACTCACAGCAGATACAGACACCGAAACCAAGCAGTGCCTCCTCTGCTCCGTGTGCTCTGTGGCTCCCAGAGGCTTTCCCAGGCTGGAAGGAGTGTGCACCTTCATTCTGTTCTGTCTAGTCCAAAGCTTCCTAAGAGCAACTGTTTCCATCCATTCCCTGGAAGGGAAGGCAAAAATAAGACATATCCTGCCAGTGGAATGTTGGTGGTATTTATCCCTTTTAAGGCCAACACTGAGATAACTCCCCAAACCACCATCCATCCCAGGCTGTGTGTGACTGCCTTGGGAGCACAAGCCATGAGTGTGCACAGTGGGTGATGTGAAGGGACTGAGCTCTGCCTTCCATTTCCATATCTTTCTGTCCTGATTAAGTCCCAAAGCTGTCCCACAGCTCTCACTATAAGCAGATCGTTTAGAGGTTTCTATTGTTTGTAAGTCGTGGTGGAGAGAAAGCGACACCCGAGTCCCCAAGGCTCCTGGTGACGTTGTGGCTCACCAGAGGTCTTTCAGATCAGCCCTCATTCCTTGCTAAGAATTTGTTGTCCTAATCGTGAAGCTAGAGGTACAGCAGCACCAGTAATTTTAGGAACTTAGGTCTTTCATATAAATTTTGAGTTAATTTTATGATATTAGGAAGCTGATGCAATGGAATTTTTGTATCATGAGATGTCTTTGCAGCAATAAAGTCTGTCATTAAATCTTAATGGCACTCCACGAAAGTGCTTGCAGTTTGGGACAAAAGGTGGCACTTATCTAGTAAAGTTAACAAGGGAGTGAACGTCTCTAGGCCTGATAGGAGTGACCTAGGGCAGGTCTGTTGATCTTTTGTGGATGGACTTCAGTTTTATCTGCTCATATGCCAAGATAGCCAGGTGTGAACTGTTTCTATTAGAGAAGTTAGGTGTTCATGGAAAGTAGCTTGTGTCTGAAACAATAATCCTTGCTAAGGGCCTGCATTTATTAGAAAAACAATTAGTTTATTAGGCATATAGACTAGTTTAAAGTTCGTGTTCCATCTGACTTGTATCCAATGAGAGGTTGTAAAAGGATTTCTTGAAGAAACAAAGTGGGAAACCACACGTAGAAAGTCTTGGGCTGTGTGGGAAGGGAGAAGAACAGAACGTACCTGTTCCAGAGAAGTCAGGTTTAGCTGATCCTCAGTCATCTGGGGCAACAGAAGGCCCCTGGATGAAATAGTTTGACTCTAATTCTCAGGAAGGGACACTGGAAAGAGGGTCCACATGTGTGCTGAGAAAAGCCAGACTGGGTTATGCTTGGACTTTGCTCACTCCATGGAGGTCACCATCACCACACGCTGGAACAGGTGGGCTCAGAAGTCAGTGATGTGTCCCAACAGGGAAGGACAATCAGATCTGTAACCATCTCTGCTGTCACTGGCACCTCAGGAAAGGGGCTTGCAGGGAGCTCCTCTCCTGCCTATAAGCTTAGGTAAGGAAAACCAGGCACATAGCGGGGTCCTAATGACAGAAAGGTTTTGACAGAGAACTGGAGAGGATGGAAGTGGTTTCAGGGGTGGGAGTGCAGTGTCCTCTGAAAGGCAGAAAAATACTTGCAAATATTGTATCTATTCAGATGGAAACAATTTCTTTTAGGGACATCTGATAATAATTTTTACAGTCAAATACAATTTTTACTTTAAAAGTGTGAAGAGATTCTTTTGCTTTGGGGTAAACTGAAAACAACTCAAGCCCCTGATATCCCTCAGGAAATACCTTTTTGGCATTTCCAGTTTGGAAGTTTGTCCTTCCTGATAAAAGGGGGACACCTCTATTTCTGTATAATAAAACAGTCTTCCCAAAATCATGGTAAGGTTGCACAGTAAGTTGAATCAAACTATGTACCTGAACACAGACCCCACCAATCTTACAAGTTATTTTATATTTGTTATTTTATGGGTTTGGTAAAGACAAAATAGCCAGGAAATTCAGCAGGGGAAGTGAAATTGCTGGCTACCAAGTTTTAGTTGTTATTTTTAATGTAACAGTACGCTGTTCCTGGATGGGGAATAAGCATGAGGTGACAGGTGGATGCAGATGGAGCACTAGGAATCTGGGAGGTCAGGTCAGGCCACTGACACCAGGAATTGAACAAGAGCTAGGGCTGAGATTCCTGGTAAACCTACAATTAGATATTCAAGCTAATGAAGGAGAGGCTTAGCCTTAAGGACATCCTCTTCCTGGTGGCTTCTTGTGCTCCTGGGTGCCAACACTCATGGTGTTACGAGCACAGATCTGCAACAGCAGCCTTAATTAAAGGGGTCCATACAGCTCTACCCATCCAGCATCACATGGGCTGAATTAGCATTTCTGAGCAACCTCTGCTTTTTGTGCTAATGCTCCAAGGTGTCAATCCTTATCTTAGTGTCATGAGCTGGAAAAGCTCTAGGTTGAAATCCAAGCAGCATCTTAAAAAACAGCGAATGTTTTTGTTGTTGTCCTGACCCAGCCTGGTCTGATGATTTTGCAAGTAAGAAATATGCTCAGACTGACACCTTGTACATCATGTTTTATCTTCCAAAAGAATTTTTATAGTCTCTAGTTATCAGCTTTAAAAACAGCATAGGTTTATAGATGAAAGGCTGGCAGATGTCCAGTGGTTGTGGGTAAGAGCAAGGTTGAAATACAGCTGCTAATTTTCCATGCTGGTATCTTGTGAAGCAGTGCTGAGGACCACTGTGTTATACTTGGCTTTTAAGGGTCCTGGCACCCTAAGAAATTGTTTCTGTCTCTCCTGCCCATTCTTTGTACCTCCCTGTAACGTTTCCAGTGACTACAATCCTATACTGAGATAGAGGAGCTGATCTACTGGAGCCTTACCCCGGGAATGAACTCCACTAATCAACTGCTCATGACTCCAACAGATGTTTCTGGTTTTCAGACAATTGGAACCTCATGTTCTACTATATTTTTAATTTTTTTTTCCTTCTTTTGATACTGGCAGCAAATGCCCCATTACACATGTGAGCTTCAAAAACTTGTCACATGATAGCAGGAACAAATTGTTAAGCCAGTCAGCAAAATTCAGGTTTGAAGTGGTGGTCCACTGAAGGCAACGGGGTCTTAGAAGCCGAAGGAGTGGTGTATGGAATTACCAGGCTGTGGTTTTGTTGTAAAAGCCAATATTCTATTTCAGCCTCTTGTATGAAATTTGGAAATGTCAGGAGAACTCAGATCACAACTCTTTTTTTTTTTTTTTTCAAAGACTGAATCACTTTAGGATGTGGAGATAAAGTTAAGTGATTCTTTTGAGGATATGAGTATTATACTCTTGAAACCACAGAAAGGGGATGTGAATGGTTTATAGGATGTTGTTATACAAAGACTTATCTCCCAGGTCAAAATCTGTGAATTTTCAGACATAGTGCAAATACAGATGGGAAGAATTTACTTTTTACTTCAGTTTGTTTAGTCTGTTGCATTTAACTTTCCTTTTCTAATTGATAAGTGACTGATGGATTCTTGATCAGTCGATATCTTTGTATGATTTGGGCAAAAGGAAAAATAATGTGTGTAGAAAGGATGATAGGCTGTCACCCCACGAGATGCAGTGACTCCACTACCAACAAACCCAGAACTGCTCAGTGGAAGCAAAACACCTGTTACAAGAGCACAATGGGCCCACACAAACTGTGGGCACTGGAGTCACTTCTTGGGGATTAAAGCAGCTCATTTGCAAACCGTTCTGCTGTTAGCAATGAGCAGTTAATCATGAACCTTCCCCTGCCCACAGCTCACCCACGCTGGAGGGATTCAGGAGCCGTGGCAGGGAATGGCTGGAAGGCACAGCTGGGGAGTTTATCAGCATTCACACCCCGTTAGCCACATGTGGGAGGCCATAACCAGGACTTGTGCCTTTCTCCCTTTCCCACAGTAAACAGCTTAACTTGCTGCTCTTGCTGGTCTTGGTTGGGATGATAAACACAAGTACAAAGAGCAGTGTGAACTGCAAGCTCTTCTTATAATGGAAAAGGTGAGAGTGAGGGTAGGGAGGGTCAGTGACAGCTCTGCAGCCCCTCTGAGCATACTCAGTACCTTGGAAACGTTTCTCAGCTGATAAAGATGTAATCAGTTGAGAACATGGCCAGTGATATGCATTGGGCATGCTGGTAGTTGTTTCCAAGCTGGTGATACTCTTTCATTCCTACCTGTTGTTTGAAAGCCAAACTGATCTCCTGGTGCTATTGGCATGTATTTGGTGGAACTTGAACTTGGGCTGAAGGTCTGGAGTGCAGAGGGGTTTCTGTCTGCGTAGAGACGCTGCAGGTCTTTCATGACCTACAAGAAGAAATCATGACCTTTCATGAAGAACTCATGAGATTTCTTCTTTGCTTCTTGTGCTTTCTGTGTAGAGCAGGAAACTGAGGAGCCTGTAAAATGTGGGTAACAGAAAGCTGGTGGATGATCCTCATTAGAACATGTGCAGGCGTGATGGGAGTGGGAGAAGAGGAATCATTAGGGGAAAGAATCTTCTAAGCCAAGGGATGACAGGAATTCCAAAAGAGCCTGATTAGAAGTGCTGAAGTTGGCTGACAAGCCACGGAGAGGAAAGTTATAGTGTTGATTTGGAACTTTGGTAAATGCCTTTGGAAACTGAGAGAAGACTGACTTTGGTGGAATGAAGGAGCAGGAGGTGGACTGAGCAGAGTCTGGCATGAACCTGGAGGAGGAGAAATCTCAGGGTTGGAAATGGTGAGCCTGTTGATGTCAGAAATAAAAGGAAGAGGGGGACATAGCGTGGGCAGTGCTGATAAAGGCGGAGTTGGGCAAAGAAAGGATTTGGGTTCTTTTTAAGTTAGCAAAAATGCAAGTGAGCACAAGCATGTGCTGTAGAGAGAGAAGATAAGCATTGGAGCAGGAGAAAATCTGTAAAGGTGACCAAGAAGAAACCAAGGATCATTTGTGGATTGGTGGAGAGGCTGGAGGGAAAGCAAGTAAGACATTTCCTTATGGCACGTGAGAGGGGCTTATTGGCAGAGAAGAAAATGAGTACATTATACTCTGTCAGCTTATCATTTGGAAGTGATAAACCTGCTCCAATGCAGAGAGGGAAGTGGGGACAGAAAAAAGGAAGTATTTGGGCAGCAAGTTTCGAGGGTGGGTCAAAGGAGCTGAAAGGACTGCTAAGAGCATAAATGTCAGGTACGGCTAAAGTAGAAGTGTGTTTCTAGTGGTGGAGAGGTGGCAGGACAGAAAAGGATGGAAATCAGTCTCCAGGGATAGACTCTCACCAGGAATTTTCATCTCCAAAAGCAAAAGAAGCATGTATGGGGAAAGAAAGAAAAAGATTAATGGAGAAGAATGAAACATGGAGAAAATCAAGATTGCTGATGAGAGAAAGGGAAGATAAAAGTAAGGAGAAGATTGATGTTGATGTCTCAAATGCTAATGGGAAAAAGCATCCCTGTCAAGATCCCTGATTTTTCCTTTGGCTGTGTTTTCAGTGTCTTTGTCTCACACATGTCCAGGAGAATTACACACGAAAAGCACAAATCAAAATGTATCTAATGGAACAGGTCAAGAGGAAACAGCAGTGAATGGAGCGGAGTCTTTTGGACGTCACAACTTCCACAATGGTGGTCTCATACTGGGAGACTGTGATCAATGTCCTGCTTTCAGAGCATCCAGAGAAGACAGCTTTCCAAGGTAACCATACCTTGGAGAACAGGTCTGGGGTGCACAGAGAGACCAGAAATCTGATGGCCAGTGAGAATAATTTCAAGTGATTCATCAGATTCAGGAAAACTTGTTCAAATAGTCCCCAGGCACACAGGGATGCGAGTGAAGATACAAGGTCAGCCCAGGAGAAGCATTTCCTCTCCCTTTTCTGGGGCAAGAGGCGTCAGTAACCAAACCCAGCTTTGCCTGTAACCCTAAGGAGCTCCCATATGGTTTTTGGAGGGGTGTAAGAAAGCTCTGTTACACGGTGTTACCCTCTGTCCTGCATTCAACCTTGTGGCCGGGGAGATGCAGACATTCCTGCTTCCGGGAAGGATTCCCGAAAGCCTTAAATCTGCTGTAGAGTTGGCTTGTAGTAATCTCGTGTGTGTGTTCATGTGTGTCCAAAGCACATGACCTGGGTGAACGGGTCCCCTTGCGAGGGCGATGATGGGAACCCTGCTGTGTTCCAGCCGGGCAGAGCAGTGGTTTTGTGGATTTCCTGGGAGAGTTCATCCCGGGGGGGTTCGATCTGGCTCCCGTCCCCGTGGTTCCTGTGCGCTCTCACACACACACGCGGTGCCATCGATGAGTTGTCATCTGCCGGCTGCACGCCCACAGCAGGAAGGAAACGGCTGGTCCTCAAAGCCAGGAGGAGTGAAAAAAAAAAAAAAAAAAAAAAAGGAGGGGAAAAAAAAAAAAAGGCAGCAAACAGCAGGCAGGCTGTGTATTGTCCCGATTCCTCCCGGACTGAAGGAATCCTTTGCCCCGTGATTCATGCTGAGCTGTCTGCTCCATCCGGCAGGCTCGGAGCATCCGGACCCGTGTCAGGAGCCTCCCACTGCAACTGGGTGCTGCTGGCACCGCAGCCTGCAGCGTTCCAGGATTCTTTTGTTACTCAGGGCACTGGCACTTCCTTTGGCATTTGGCTCCAGGAAGGCTTGTGTGTGAGGAAGGGCTTTCTTGGTTTATTTTTTCTTACTATTTGTTCGGTTTCGCATTTGGAAGCCGAAGGTTTGATTCAGGCGTCTCCCTCACTCCCGGCTTTCTGGAGGTTGAAGGCTCTGTTTTCTGGTGATTAGCCAATACCAGCTGTTCTGGCAATGGAGATGTCTCGAATCAATCCTACCCTGTCTGGCTTTCCAGGAAGAGCCGGCCCTCCCCTCGCTCTCCACAGCCCTTGTCATCCAAGACTGAATTTATCAGAGCTGCTGTGAGCAGGAAATGAGCTCCTTTACAACTTGTTCTCCAGTGCTTCTTATTCATTTTATTGTTTTAACATTTTCCAGAAAATAAGGCAGAAAACAAACCTGCTTCCTCTTTAGAGGAGTTGTGCTGTTAACCTGTGAAATGCTTATTTCCTTGGCAGGCTGCTGCTTATCTTTATAGCAGAACCACAGGATAAAAAGCAGTTAAAGCTAAACTCAGATAATTAATAAAACACTGGAAAACATTTAGTCATCCTTTAGGATCCTGAAGATAAGGATTTCTACATATAGGCATCAAAGCTGTGATGAACACCAAGAGAGGGATAGGCTCAGGAAAAATGGAGGGAAGGGTGCTGCCCACAGACTTAGGAATGTGCCTGTGAGGAAATTATTTGGGGGCCTGAGTCTTCAACACCTGTAGTGAGTTGATTTGACTTTCTTGAAGAGCTGAGCACCGGCCACTTCCACGCATGCAAAACTCACCTTAAGATTGCATGCAGGTAACAGAAAAGTGGTTTTCATTTACTTTATATCTAACTTTAAATATGGATATATTCATGTTTTCTATGTGTCTTTCCAACAGCAACATCGGAAGATTTATTTTTTTAAAATATATGTGCAGAAGGAAGACACTCTCTTAATTAGTATCAGACGGTTCTGGTGTTGTTCAGCATTAAAAATAAACCTCTGCCTTTGCCAGAAGTAAATTTGGCAATTGTGTGCTCCCTGCTGCAGGAAAACAATGTCTCTCTTTAGAGCTCGGGACCAAGCACTGGCAATGAAATGGGGCCCAGTGTCCATTGATCTCAATGGAAAACCTATTATTAGAAGGATCACTGTGACCACATCCTGCCATCATTTTGTACCCAGAACCACCACTGAGGTCAGCAGGATTTTTGTGCAAATATTTATGGCAGGATATGGCCCACTTCAGGGCGTTCTGAGGGCTCACAAGCCTTCAGCTGAATTGTTCCTTCCTCATGTTGGTCCTATCAGGCTGCTGAGACCTGAGCTGTGAACAAGTCAAACCCCCACCATCCAGGTTGGTGTTGACTGAAACCCAGTCACGCAGTTTGGGCACTTTGAACATGAATGTGAGGCAAGACTCTGGCATTGCACAATGTCCTGCTGGATTATGGACACTGGATGGGTTGGGTCCTTCTAATTCCTCAAGAAAGCAGCAAGGAGCGACTTCGATAGGTCTGTGACTTCGGCAAGTGAAAACTGTTGATAATTGAGTAACTCAAGATTTTTGTTTGCAGCAAATGCTTTGCATGTGTGACTAGTGCAGCTCATTTCCTGCTTGCCAAGTTCAGTTCTATCAACACTTATTGGAACCACGAGCTTGGATAGCAGAGGGAATGCTCTCTCCTTTATCCTTTTGATATGGGGAATAAATGAATTCTTTTCAGCTTACTGTACATCTGTGTTTTCACTGGACAGCAGAAAACTGTGTCACTGACTCATTGTTTGATCTTGGGTAAATCATCTAATCCTGTCTGTCCCAGTACCCTTGTGTGCATAAATAATGTAATGACTCTCATCTGTCTTTACAAGCTGTTGGAATAACTTTGGTTTATGTAGTTTTAGCTTTACTTTAGTCTTTTCCACGATGTTTTATTGGTGAAAGAAGGAGGCTCTTACCCCAAGATTTCTTTCCCTGATGGTGCTGAAATATTCCCTATTCACAGGTTTAGATAATTTGCATAAACAATGCCGTTTTAGGTAAGGTGTTTCTCATCCCTGTGGGGCCAGACTTGAAGTTTGTACGGATTTGCCACTGCAAAAATTTCTCTGATAAAACAGCAACCTGGCATTTTCAGCAATAGCTTTTGGAGCCCAGCAGGGCTTTTGGAAGATCTGAAAATTGAGAACCCAAGTTCCATTCTTCCCAACCCTGTACATAGATCCCCTGTAAGAAGTGAAATAGGCTCCAAAATGAATCGATGCCCACCTGAAAGAGGAGTTACGCCTTTGCCTGGTCCATACGAAGAGAGTGTTTTAGATTGAAGCCTAAAAACTTAAAAAACAAATTAAAAGCTTAATGATTACCTTGTGTTTCAACAGCTGTAAAGAGAAAAGGAAAAAAAACCGCCCAAACCAACGAAAACCCAAATCATGACCTGGAAACACAAATGAGCCATTCCACAATACCAAGCCTGCAAGACATTTTTAACTATAGGCTGCACAAAATGTTTCTTTGCATTATAAATTGCATCTTGAGGCCCAGGACTAATGTGGTTTCTGGCCTCTTCCCCCTCTAGTTATATGCCTAAAGAAAATGTCACCCTAATGCAGAGGAAAAAATGCCTGGCTAATAACAGAACTTTAGGTAAAAATGTATCAGTTTGAAAGAAACTGGTATGTTGGAAACCTTCACTCGGAGATAAAAGTTCTGTAGGGAGGAGACAGCAGGTTATGGGGATCTGAGAGCGCAGGAGGTTGGTGATATTCTCACTGAGAGCACTTCTAAAGGATAGGGGAGAAAAGGGTTTGTGTCTCTGCTGTGGTGAAAAAAAAAGTCTGCTTTTCTATTTTAGTATTATCCCGATGCAAGAATAAAACTGAATGCAAAACCTCAAAAATGGTTGCAAAATGGAAGTCTTATTTTCCAGCCAGTTTGGGAGGGAATGATTCTGTAGTTGTGTAGGGCTGGAGAGAGAAGTTTTCTCTCAAACAGGAAAAGGGTAATCCTGCTCCTGCCCCTTGGTCAGAGGAGGTGTCTGGCTCCCCAGTGGAGCTCCCCATGGAGCAGTTTCCATCCCATCCACAGCACAGGCAGGAGTGTCTCATGGACACAGCTCTGTGGTTAAAGTGCTGAGTCAGGACTCAGACGGGGTTCAGTTCTGGCTTGCCCCAAGATTTCTTACTTAATCTTGAGCAATGCACTTAATCTGTCTGTGCTTCAGTTTCCTTTCCGTGGGGCTTGGTCTGCATGAGGCATCAGTGACCTGTTTCAAGTACAGATAGATTGATTGAGAACAACCTGTGACCATGTAAAGGTTTAGCTTATGCTTTTTGGGACAAGTTTAGGCTAAACTGAAGTAGCTAATTTTCAACTCAGAGTACATATTTTGCAGAGGTACATCTAAAAATCTGGTTGAATCAAGACAGTGAAAACTTTCCAGGCAGTCCTGGAGGTGTGATACCCAATTAGTTGGGGCACTGTGGTCTCCACCCAAAATGGCCCCATATTCATGTGTTTTTTGTAGGGAGAATGAATACTCAGACTTCAGAAGGGGCACAGAACCTTATGATTGAGGTTTCTTACGAGGGTCTAATAAAAGTGAAGTCTTTACATTGTTCTCCAACACTGTAGAGGCTAAAACAGTAAGAGACTGAATTCAGTGATTTTCTTGCTGCCCTTTGAATGAAAATGTGCAGGTTCAGTCTCATCACTGAAATAAAAGGGAATCTTTTATCTGCTTCCTTCTATTGTCTTGTCTTACTATCTGCTTTGCCACCCATGTTCTTTTTCTATTTTTTTTTTTTTTTTGGAATTACCACATAGTTATTCTGTTCCTAGGAGTAATAATAGCAATAATAGAAAATTACTGCTTTGCAAATAATTTTGGAAAGTGCACACGGAAATCTTTAGGAGTGAAAATAGCTGCAATGGATGGCAGTTGCTACTAGCAATGGAAATGTTTAGGTATAAAAAAAAAAAATAGTATGTTAGAGATGCTGAAATTTCATCTGGAGGACTAAGTGCATGATCCTCTCAGGCACTGGAAGGATAGAGAGGAGATTGTGAATACCCCAAAGTCCTGACCTGCCTGTGTAAAGTTCTCCTCACCACAGGCACTAAGTGTTCTTTAATGCGAGACAAGCACTCCAAATGAGGAAAGAGAGAGAAATTAGTCTGAACAGGAAGCTTCAAATATTCTAAGACTAATTGAGTTTAGATAATTAAGGGGTTTTAGAGCAGTAATTCAGAGGAGAATGGGAGGGGAGGACAGTTTAATTGAGATTGCCTGTCCATCTGTGAATTCTCCATGCATCCTTCTGTGGCATGTCCTGGTTGTCATTCCTTCTGACCTAAAGGAGCTGATGTCGTTTGTATTGACCTTATTAGCAGCACTGCAGGCTCCCCTTGCATTTTGGAGCTATTTGTGTCCTGCCTCTGGTGCCTGTGCTGTCCTGGACTGCAGGAAATGCCCTGCCCTGGCCCCTCTGCCCCTGGGAGCCCTCACAGTGTGCCTGGGATCATGTTGGGAGCTGGGGGATGAGGAACAGGGTTGGAATGCTGCTCTGTACTTCAGTAGAGGCTGTTCCATGTGTATTGGAGATTAGTCTTCATCTCTGCTACAGCAAGGAAGCCAAAATTGGAGTCAAGACCCAAAACTTTGCTGCCAGGAGCAGGTGGATGGTGGTGACAAGCCTGGCTGGTTCAGTGGGTGAGAGGAGATGGCAACCAAGCCCCACGGCTTGCCAAGGAAAAAGGTTCCACATAGCTTTGCTACTAAGAAAACAACTTTTTAAAAGGATAGTATTCTGCACCTTGGAAGCAACCGTGGTGCAGGAGAAGCACCGGTGGTTGAGGATGGTGCCCAGGATCCCATAGCCACAGGCTCAGCTGCTCCCTGACAGTGTGGGCAAACCTGGAGTGCTGAAAGATGGTGACATCTGAATTTTGATTTAGCATTGAATAAATAATGGGAAACATGATACCAGAGCTGTGTTCTGTCCCTCTTTAGGGCCACGTCCACCCCGCAGGCAAGTGGAGTGAATTCCGATTTTACGCTGACCGGTGCCCGTGGACACTCCAGGGATTTAAAAAGGGCTGGACCAGCACCTTGCCAAGTGTAATCGAGATCAAAATGCTGTTCAAACTGCAGCAGGTCACGTTTCTTAATTTAGAAAGCTGCAGCAGACACGGGGAGGAAAGGCCTTGGAGCCTCTACAAGCCCTGACAAATTGTAACACAATTGTTGGACTGTGTTTGTAAGGACGAGTAACTCGACTCGGTGCCATAAGGACCTCTGAGAAAACAATAAAGGCACCTGGAAGTGGATTGTCCGGGTTTTCTTCTTGTCTCCTGCTCCACTGCTACAAGTGTTGCAGTGAAGGAGTTGCAGCCAAGCACAAGGGGCCCTTTCCTGACAGACCATCCCACTTGCACCAGGAGTCTGCCCATCAAAAACGGGGAAACAAACTCCAGGATGTTTTCCTGGGGAGAGCCAGGAAAACTCTGTACTAACCTGCCATCAGCAGGTGTTTTCCTAGTGACTGTCATTGCTACTGCCCTTCCGGGGCTATTCGGATATGGAAAGTGGAATAAATAATCAAAGAGGATGTTCCCAGCTGCTAATTTTCAGTCAGATTTGATCCTGGTCCAAGATTTAACACTTCTGTTCTCTGCCAGCCACCTTCTAAAAATAACATATTTTCAGGATATTGGAGACCACTGGAAACCAGACCACTGGTATTTGGCACTTGAGTGTTGTCTTTCGTCTGGAGATCTCAGAGCAACAAGTTGGAGCCTCATTGCAACTCTTTGGAATCAGGAGAATTTGTGACATTTTTGGAGCGGTTTGAGATGTAGGTCAACAGGAGACAAATCTCAAAAGGTCTGAATTTCCTTGTTGAGTGATGTATATTTAAAAGAAGAAGAAGCACCTTTACCTTGGTTTGTCTCGTGGGTCTTCTGGCTGTGTCTCAGAGAGGCTGGTCCTTCCTGGGGCCAGGGGAGATGCCCTTGGTGACTGCAGTGGGGATGGCAATGTAATGGGGATGGTTGCCTCTGCAGAAAGATGACTGCCCTCAGTAAAGGTTGGAGAGGAGTTAGTTCATGTATTCTTATTAGGGGTTTGCTGTTTTTGTGGGTTTTCTTCCAAGTTAATCAGGGCTTTAGACTGCCCTCCAGTAATAAGACTTATTAACTAATATTTCTGGCATAGGGAATGTTTTTTTAACAGAGGGTGTTTTTTTGTTTTGGGGGGTTTTTTGCTTTCCTTCTCTGTACTTTATTTTTCTCTTTGGTCTTAGTCATCGGTTAACACAGAGATGTAGAAGCAACTACAAAAATAAAAGCCCTGTTTGGCTGGCAGGAGTGCAGCAGATTGGGTCTGTTTGTGTAGATGGGTTGAAATGTCCCTGAGCCAGGAGGGTTGCCTGTTCTGCCCTGAGCGTGACGTGTCAGGCGGGTCTTCTCAGGCCTTGGGAAAGCAGCTGCTTTTCCTCTGTTGGGAAAACAACACATAGGTGGTGGGCTTCAGCCAAAAGTTCAGGGAAGGAGCTGAAATAGAGACTGATCTGAAAGGCAGGCTGAGAGCAAGATGTAAATTCCCCAAGGAAACAGGATTTATTTGGATTCTCCCCTCAAGTAGCTGAGCACTTTTCTCCCAAGACTCAAAGTAGCTGCAGAGCCTCTTCCTTGCAAAGGACAACTGGTGGTTTCTTTTGTTTGATCGTTTTGGTTGCTCTGCTCATTTTGATAATTCATTTAAGTCTCTCAAAGCAGCTGTAATTTAATCAAAATGCCTGGAAAACAGCAGGACCGTTGATCCCAGGGTGGGGGTGTGCACAGCTGGCCATGGAGGCCGCGGGAAGCTGCAGCATTTTCATCTTGGGGTGATTTTCATCTTGTGCCGCCTCTCACAAAATGGAGGTGGGTCAGGCCTCGAGTTCCCACAGGTACTGGGATATTTTCCTTTCTGGGAAGCGGCTGTTCCACTCTTTGATGCTGACAATGTGATGGCATGGAGATAACAAGAGCCTCCTTTCTGTGAGCAAGCGCTGCATTGTTTATTTGGCATCAAGAGTGAAGTCACCTGCCTGGTGAGAGATTTAAATGTTAGGGAAATGTCAAAACTGCCCACAATGGTTTGATTGCCAAATCTCAGGGAAGTTATCATTTCTATCCTGCTTGGGGAAGCTGGTTTTGTTATGCTAATCAGGGTGGCTGTGCTGTATTGTCTACCTGACTGCAAGGAGCCAATTTTTTGGCTCCTGCTTGCCTTATCTCTCCCCATCCTGACAGATGTGAAGGAGCATAGGTTGTTCATAGATTCTTTTTTCCCCGGTGTTGATGATAAAGTACAAGTACCAGGTCTGGTGAGGGATATTTCATGTCTGACTGTTGCATCATCCTTAGTGACCTTCAGACTCCTGCTGGGGTGGAGGCTGTGGGGACCTTTTGATTTACAGCACTATTGAAGTGGCTGCACACCTTGGCGAGGGCCAATTACTATTTCAGTTCAAGTCTGTGGGTGATGAGTGAAGAGATACATTTTGCACTCCCATCACACTGCTGAGAGATTTATTTAGTTTTGAATGTTACAGATTTCAGTTGAAGTAAAAAATAAAAAAAAAAAAAAAAAAAACCACAAAAACACAAAAAGACTTTTTTTTATCTAAAGAAGAAAATGCCTTGATGAAATATTTCTCTGTCTCTTTACTTCTCGGTCCTGGGGTTGCTTCCTCAAGGAATCTCTGTCCCAGCTTCTCCTCCAGCTTCTGACTGTTCTGGGCCTTTCTATCCATGTTAGTAATTTTTGTCTCTTGCTTGGGTTTTTTCCAGCCCCCTTTTCTTCATCTCTACTTGAAAAAAAAAAAATCTTTCCTTTGCATCTTGACTCTCTTCTCCCTTGGCAGGAGACAAAAGGGAGGCAGTGCTTGTGGAAAAGTAACCTGTGAATACAAAGGGAGGCTGAGAGGACCCGTTGCTCCCCAGCCCTGGAGATGCTGTGCCTGATGCGGAGATGAAGAGATAGGGGATGTTTGGGGGATTCCTGGCTTGGGGCTGGAGGAGCAGGAGTGAGAAGACACAGCACTGTGGGGGAGCAGGATCCATTCCCTGTCTTACCCTCTGGCCCCCCATGGACGACACAAGCAGGTGCCTGTCAGTGGCTTGCTGTGGGAATTGCACAAGGAGCTGTAGGCTGGTGGAAAGGCTCCCGGGAGCCAACTCCAGCCTACGGACAGTAGGTTTGACTCCCTTAGTCTAGACACTCTCACGGGGATTACGTCAACAATCATTTGTCAGCCTCTATTTATTTCCAGTGGCACGGTGAGTATTTACTAGTGCTGAGATTCTTATTCGCTTCCATAGTCTGTCATACAAGAGGCACTTCCAGCAGAGCTGCTTCCTAGGCCACAATTTCCATGGGTTTTTGAATAATAGGAGTGATACTCATGCTTAGGAGAAGGAAAAGCCCTAGACTCAAAACCACCAATAAAATGAGTGTCAAAATTTCATTTTTTTACGCAAAGCCCCACCACTTCCAGGTACAGTAAATTTACACACAATCCCTGGGGAATGTGTCCACAGCCCAACTTTCAACACGGATCTGCCTGACATGAAGGGTCACTGTCTTGGAGTTCTCTGGGTACTTAATGAACAGACACCTTTGAGCTGCCTTTTGCAGCAGCTTTTCAAGTAAACTCCTGCTCTGACTCACCGTCTGGAAGAGTTTTCCTCTTCCTATGGACTGGAGAGGAGGACTATATTAAAATACAAGTTTAAAATAAAGCTGTGTGAAGAACCACCTTTGAACTTCCTCCCTTCTTTTCACAACCAGGGTAAAAGTTCAAGTGCTGACAACATTTTATGCCCCAATTTCTGGACTCTGTCCCCTCCCATGACATGTCAAGACTCCATAATACAGAGGGAGGGTAACTGAAGATTGGGAATATGAAGGATCTGATATGGAATATCCCAAGTCTACAAAATGTGGACTTCTTAGAATGTGTTCAGTGCAGAGCTCAGCTTAAGCAACAGGACAATACCAATTTTGCAAGACTTGTCTTTCATGTTTTGTATTTCCCCAGAGAGTACTGAAAGGGCATTAAACAACAGTTTAATAAATAAAAAATAAAACAGTTTAACTCCTTGGCTGTTGGGGAAAGGGGAAACCCATGGAAAAGTAAATCTTTAACTCGAAACAAAAATCAAGGAACTTTCTCAAACTTGGAGGATCGATGTCGTTTTATTATTAAACCACTGTGCTGTCGTTTCCATGGAAACAAAGAAACAAATATTTGGAGCTGTGTCACACCTTCCACCGAAATTCCAGCTAAGAATGTTTTGGAAAGTGTTCCTGTCAATGACAGCCCTGAATGAAGGCTTTGTGCAGCCTCCTGGACTCCTGTGAGGGCAACAAGGTGAACTCCCCACTCAGCCCCGTGGACATGCCCTGTCTTTACAGGGAATTAATTGCATCAGGAGGTCTGTGCCCAGTACAAAGGATAAGTTTGAG